>NW_026042336.1:600000-880000 GCF_023856365.1 Brienomyrus brachyistius | reverse complement strand
ATATATATATATGGGTGTATCGAGACTAGATGGTCATAATGGATAACTAAGGTGCACTAAAATTGGGTGAGCAGGCAAGGCATGTCACCCCAGTTGTGTGACAATTATTTTATATATATGTATATATATATATTCCATCCACCATCCCTCCTTTACGGAGAACTGCGTTATTTTTATTGTCTATTGCAAAAAAAAAAAAACAAAAAAAACTATATATATATACATATATATATACATATATATTTATGGGTGTATCGAGACTAGATGGTCATAATGGATAACTAAGGTGCACAAAAATTGGGTGAGCAGGCAAGGCATGTCACCCAGGTTGTGTGACAATTATTATTTATATATATGTATATATATATTCCATCCACCATCCCTCCTTCACGGAGAACTGCGTTATTTTTATTGTCTATTGCAAAAAAAAACACAAAAAAAACTATATATATATATACATATATATTTATGGGTGTATCGAGACTAGATGGTCATTATAGATAACTAAGGTGCACTAAAATTGGGTGAGCAGGCAAGGAATGTCACCCCAGTTCTGTGACAATTATTTTACATAGATGTATATGTATATTCCCTCCACCACCCCTCCTCTACGGAGGACTGCTTTATTTTTAATATCCATTGCGAAAAAAAAATTACAAGAAAAAGAAAAACTATATATATATATACATATATATTTATGGGTGTATCGAGACTAGATGGTCATAATGGATAACTAAGGTGCACTAAAATTGGGTGAGCAGGCAAGGCATGTCACCCAGGTTGTGTGACAATTATTTTATATATATGTATATATATATTCCATCCACCATCCCTCCTTTATGGAGAACTGCGTTATTTTTATTGTCTATTGCAAAAAAAAAAACACAAAAAAAACTATATATATATATATACATATATATTTATGGGTGTATCGAGACTAGATGGTAATTATAGATAACTAAGGTGCACTAAAATTGGGTGAGCAGGCAAGGCATGTCACCCAGGTTGTGTGACACTTATTTTATATATATGTATATATATATTCCATCCACCATCCCTCCTTTATGGAGAACTGCGTTATTTTTATTGTCTATTGCAAAAAAAAAAACACAAAAAAAACTATATATATATATACATATATATTTATGGGTGTATCGAGACTAGATGGTCATTATAGATAACTAAGGTGCACTAAAATTGGGTGAGCAGGCAAGGCATGTCACCCCAGTTGTGTGACAATTATTTTATATATATGTATATATATATATTCCATCCACCATCCCTCCTTTACGGAGAACTGCGTTATTTTTATTGTCTATTGCAAAAAAAAAAAAACAAAAAAAACTATATATATATACATATATATTTATGGGTGTATCGAGACTAGATGGTCATAATGGATAACTAAGGTGCACAAAAATTGGGTGAGCAGGCAAGGCATGTCACCCAGGTTGTGTGACAATTATTATTTATATATATGTATATATATATTCCATCCACCATCCCTCCTTCACGGAGAACTGCGTTATTTTTATTGTCTATTGCAAAAAAAAACACAAAAAAAAACTATATATATATATACATATATATTTATGGGTGTATCGAGACTAGATGGTCATTATAGATAACTAAGGTGCACTAAAATTGGGTGAGCAGGCAAGGAATGTCACCCCAGTTCTGTGACAATTATTTTACATAGATGTATATGTATATTCCCTCCACCACCCCTCCTCTACGGAGGACTGCTTTATTTTTAATATCCATTGCGAAAAAAAAATTACAAGAAAAAGAAAAACTATATATATATATACATATATATTTATGGGTGTATCGAGACTAGATGGTCATAATGGATAACTAAGGTGCACTAAAATTGGGTGAGCAGGCAAGGCATGTCACCCAGGTTGTGTGACAATTATTTTATATATATGTATATATATATTCCATCCACCATCCCTCCTTTATGGAGAACTGCGTTATTTTTCTTTTCTATTGCGAAAAAAAAACTATATGTATATATACATATATATATATATATATATATATATATATATATATATATATATATATATATATATATATATGGGTGTATCGAGACTAGATGGTCATAATGGATAACTAAGGTGCACTAAAATTGGGTGAGCAGGCAAGGCATGTCACCCCAGTTGTGTGACAATTATTTTATATATATGTATATATATATATTCCATCCACCATCCCTCCTTTACGGAGAACTGCGTTATTTTTATTGTCTATTGCAAAAAAAAAAAACAAAAAAAACTATATATATATACATATATATTCATGGGTGTATCGAGACTAGATGGTCATTATAGATAACTAAGGTGCACTAAAATTGGGTGAGCAGGCAAGGCATGTCACCCAGGTTGTGTGACACTTATTTTATATATATGTATATATATATTCCATCCACCATCCCTCCTTTATGGAGAACTGCGTTATTTTTATTGTCTATTGCAAAAAAAAAAACACAAAAAAAACTATATATATATATATACATATATATTTATGGGTGTATCGAGACTAGATGGTCATTATAGATAACTAAGGTGCACTAAAATTGGGTGAGCAGGCAAGGAATGTCACCCAGGTTGTGTGACAATTATTTTATATATATGTATATATATATTCCATCCACCATCCCTCCTTTACGGAGAACTGCGTTATTTTTCTTTTCTATTGCGAAAAAAAAACTATATGTATATATACATATATATATATATATATATATATATATATATATATATATATATATATATATATATATGGGTGTATCGAGACTAGATGGTCATAATGGATAACTAAGGTGCACTAAAATTGGGTGAGCAGGCAAGGCATGTCACCCCAGTTGTGTGACAATTATTTTATATATATGTATATATATATATTCCATCCACCATCCCTCCTTTACGGAGAACTGCGTTATTTTTATTGTCTATTGCAAAAAAAAAAAAACAAAAAAAACTATATATATATACATATATATATACATATATATTTATGGGTGTATCGAGACTAGATGGTCATAATGGATAACTAAGGTGCACAAAAATTGGGTGAGCAGGCAAGGCATGTCACCCAGGTTGTGTGACAATTATTATTTATATATATGTATATATATATTCCATCCACCATCCCTCCTTCACGGAGAACTGCGTTATTTTTATTGTCTATTGCAAAAAAAAACACAAAAAAAACTATATATATATATACATATATATTTATGGGTGTATCGAGACTAGATGGTCATTATAGATAACTAAGGTGCACTAAAATTGGGTGAGCAGGCAAGGAATGTCACCCCAGTTCTGTGACAATTATTTTACATAGATGTATATGTATATTCCCTCCACCACCCCTCCTCTACGGAGGACTGCTTTATTTTTAATATCCATTGCGAAAAAAAAATTACAAGAAAAAGAAAAACTATATATATATATACATATATATTTATGGGTGTATCGAGACTAGATGGTCATAATGGATAACTAAGGTGCACTAAAATTGGGTGAGCAGGCAAGGCATGTCACCCAGGTTGTGTGACAATTATTTTATATATATGTATATATATATTCCATCCACCATCCCTCCTTTATGGAGAACTGCGTTATTTTTCTTTTCTATTGCGAAAAAAAAACTATATGTATATATACATATATATATATATATATATATATATATATATATATATATATATATATATATATATATATATGGGTGTATCGAGACTAGATGGTCATAATGGATAACTAAGGTGCACTAAAATTGGGTGAGCAGGCAAGGCATGTCACCCCAGTTGTGTGACAATTATTTTATATATATGTATATATATATATTCCATCCACCATCCCTCCTTTACGGAGAACTGCGTTATTTTTATTGTCTATTGCAAAAAAAAAAAACAAAAAAAACTATATATATATACATATATATTCATGGGTGTATCGAGACTAGATGGTCATAATGGATAACTAAGGTGCACAAAAATTGGGTGAGCAGGCAAGGCATGTCACCCAGGTTGTGTGACAATTATTATTTATATATATGTATATATATATTCCATCCACCATCCCTCCTTCACGGAGAACTGCGTTATTTTTATTGTCTATTGCAAAAAAAAACACAAAAAAAACTATATATATATATACATATATATTTATGGGTGTATCGAGACTAGATGGTCATTATAGATAACTAAGGTGCACTAAAATTGGGTGAGCAGGCAAGGAATGTCACCCCAGTTCTGTGACAATTATTTTACATAGATGTATATGTATATTCCCTCCACCACCCCTCCTCTACGGAGGACTGCTTTATTTTTAATATCCATTGCGAAAAAAAAATTACAAGAAAAAGAAAAACTATATATATATATACATATATATTTATGGGTGTATCGAGACTAGATGGTCATAATGGATAACTAAGGTGCACTAAAATTGGGTGAGCAGGCAAGGCATGTCACCCAGGTTGTGTGACAATTATTTTATATATATGTATATATATATTCCATCCACCATCCCTCCTTTATGGAGAACTGCGTTATTTTTCTTTTCTATTGCGAAAAAAAAACTATATGTATATATACATATATATATATATATATATATATATATATATATATATATATATATATATATATATATATGGGTGTATCGAGACTAGATGGTCATAATGGATAACTAAGGTGCACTAAAATTGGGTGAGCAGGCAAGGCATGTCACCCCAGTTGTGTGACAATTATTTTATATATATGTATATATATATATTCCATCCACCATCCCTCCTTTACGGAGAACTGCGTTATTTTTATTGTCTATTGCAAAAAAAAAAAACAAAAAAAACTATATATATATACATATATATTCATGGGTGTATCGAGACTAGATGGTCATTATAGATAACTAAGGTGCACTAAAATTGGGTGAGCAGGCAAGGAATGTCACCCCAGTTGTGGGACAATTATTTTACATATATGTATATATATATTCCCTCCACCACCCCTCCTCTACGGAGGACTGCTTTATTTTTAATATCCATTGCGAAAAAAAAACACGAAAAAGAAAAACTATATATATATATATATATATATATATATATATATATATATATATATATATATATATATATATATATATATATGGGTGTATCGAGACTAGATGGTCATAATGGATAACTAAGGTGCACTAAAATTGGGTGAGCAGGCAAGGCATGTCACCCAGGTTGTGTGACAATTATTTTATATATATGTATATATATATATTCCATCCACCATCCCTCCTTTATGGAGAACTGCGTTATTTTTATTGTCTATAGCGAAAAAAACACAAAAAAAAACTATATATATATACACATATATATATATATGGGTGTATCGAGATTAGATGGTCAGTATGGATAACTAAGGTGCACTAAAATTGGGTGAGCAGGCAAGGCATGTCACCCCAGTTGTGTGACAATTATTTTATATATATGTATATATATATATTCCATCCACCATCCCTCCTTTACGGAGAACTGCGTTATTTTTATTGTCTATTGCAAAAAAAAAAACACAAAAAAAACTATATATATATACATATATATTCATGGGTGTATCGAGACTAGATGGTCATTATAGATAACTAAGGTGCACTAAAATTGGGTGAGCAGGCAAGGAATGTCACCCCAGTTGTGTGACAATTATTTTATATATATGTATATATATATATTCCATCCACCATCCCTCCTTTACGGAGAACTGCGTTATTTTTATTGTCTATTGCAAAAAAAAAAAAACACAAAAAAAACTATATATATATACATATATATTCATGGGTGTATCGAGACTAGATGGTCATTATAGATAACTAAGGTGCACTAAAATTGGGTGAGCAGGCAAGGAATGTCACCCCAGTTGTGTGACAATTATTTTACATATATGTATATATATATTCCCTCCACCACCCCTCCTCTACGGAGGACTGCTTTATTTTTAATATCCATTGCGAAAAAAAAAACACAAGAAAAAGAAAAACTATATATATATATATATATATATATATATATATATATATATATATATATATATATATGGGTGTATCGAGACTAGATGGTCATAATGGATAACTAAGGTGCACAAAAATTGGGTGAGCAGGCAAGGCATGTCACCCAGGTTGTGTGACAATTATTTTATATATATGTATATATATATATTCCATCCACCATCCCTCCTTTACGGAGAACTGCGTTATTTTTCTTTTCTATTGCGAAAAAAAAACTATATATATATATATATATATATATATATATATATATATATGGGTGTATCGAGACTAGATGGTCATAATGGATAACTAAGGTGCACTAAAATTGGGTGAGCAGGCAAGGCATGTCACCCAGGTTGTGTGACAATTATTTTATATATATGTATATATATATATATATATATTCCATCCACCATCCCTCCTTTACGGAGAACTGCGTTATTTTTATTGTCTATTGCAAAGAAAAAACACAAAAAACTATATATATATATATATATATATACACATATATAGTTATGGGTGTATCGAGACTAGATGGTCAGTATGGATAACTAAGGTGCACTAAAATTGGGTGAGCAGGCAAGGCATGTCACCCAGGTTGTGTGACAATTATTATATATATATATGTATATATATATTCCATCCACCATCCCTCCTTCACGGAGAACTGCGTTATTTTTATTGTCTATTGCAAAAAAAAAAACACAAAAAAAACTATATATATATATATACATATACATTTATGGGTGTATCGAGACTAGATGGTCATTATAGATAACTAAGGTGCACTAAAATTGGGTGAGCAGGCAAGGCATGTCACCAAAGTTGTGTGACACTCATTTTATATATATCTATATATATTCCCTCCACCACCCCCCCTCTGCGGAGGACTGCTTTATTTTTATTTCCATTGCAAAAATAAAAAAATGTAAAACACAAAAAAAACCAAAACGAAAATAATAATAATAAAAATAATGTGTTTGAATGTGTGTGAACTATATAGAGATATATATATACACATACATATACAGAAATATATACACACACACACACATATATATATATATACACACACACACACACAGACACACACTCACATAAACACATACACACACTGTGTACAGTCTTATGCAAAAGTTTGGCACCCCTTGACAAATAACATCTTTTCAATTACAAAAGCAACAATATCAGTTAATACAGTCTCTTTAGGAACTGGGGGAAAATACACAATATTTTCAGCAAACATTGATGAATAGTTACTTTTTGTGCCATAAATTGAACAAAATTACAAAATAAAAACATTATTATGGCACTCTGCAAAAGTTTGGGCACCCTACGTAATCAGTACTTAGTAACACCTCCTCTGGCAGATATCACAGCTTACAAGCGCTTCTTATAGCCAGCTGAAAGGCTTTCAGTTCTTGTACTTGGGATTTTCTCCCATTCTTCCTTGCAAAAGGCTTCTAGTTCTGTAATATTCTAATATACCAAGGGCTGTATTGTCAAATAGGAGATCGCCAGCATCTGGCGCATCTCCCACCTGAGAAAACTGTACTACAATGCCCTTGATAGTGTGTAGAAACACACTCGTCAGTTCTAGTCCTCCTGTAACAACGCAAAAGGACTGGCAACCCTCAGGTATTTATGCGTGCGATTGTATGATAAATTCACCCTGACAGTCTCACACTTCTCTTGGCACCAACAGGTCTCATGGAATATATAAAAGGCAACTGCAACAATTATACTCGGCACTAAACATCGAGGCACGGAAATGCAGCAGAGCTTGTGTATTTCTCAGGATGCATTCTAGTAAAATGCCCGGAAAATGAGCTAAAGACATATTTCAAGGGGCACTATATAAAACCGATGGAAATTTTACTGATTAAATAAAAGGAAAAGCATCGTTTGAAAAATCACAAATGTTTCTAAGATTCAATGCATCGCTTTTTGACCACATCATAGCGATGAACACATCATTGTTCCTGACAATGCCCTAATACAGAAATAAAACTTTATGTTGGTAAACTCAAAAAGCCTTCACCTGTCACACTGGCTAACGATCTCAAACGATTATAAAGCAGCATTTTGAAAAGCGCTGTTTTAAAATAACAGGTACAACACTTACCTTGTCTTCTGGCCAAATGCTTTTCACGGCTTGGCACTCCAACGGTGCTGAAACGAAATTTGTATTTCCTCCCACTTCGTTGGCCCTTCAGTTCTTCTTTTCTCCCTTTGGATGTTTTTTTTACTTTGCATGTTTTTCCTTCTTCGGATATTTTTTTTTTTTGCTTATTTTTTTAGACGATGTTTTTTTCGTCTTCTTTAAAAATTGATTTTTTTCGTCTTCTTTAAATATTGTTTTTTTTCGTCTTCTTTAAAAATTGATTTTTTTCGTCTTCTTTAAAAATTGATTTTTTTCGTCTTCTTTAAATATTGTTTTTTTTCATCCTTTTGATGTTGTTTTACGGAACAAGAGCCGTACAGTGTTACTTTATCAGGAGGTAGCGCCAACTGAACGCCTTGAAGCAGTACCCAGCTCTTTTATAGGGAGCGTCAACCCGAAGTTCTAGAACGTTGCACTCACTTTTCATTGGTTTCCCAGCTATGCTGTCAGAATAATGTTTGCTGATTGGTCAAAAATGTTAAAACGTACCCGAGTACTGTAAAAAAACTCAAGATCTTGCTACCCTACGGAGCACCCATAAGGTGATTTTTTTTTTTATACGTTATATGCAGCTATTTGTAGCAGGCCGTAATTAGACTAATCCACCCTTTGTCAATAAAGCCAACAAGAGAACAGGTTGCCCAAAGTTTGCTCAGGTACACGCCACAGCACAACCTTAAAAACACATCCAGCACAAATCACACTAGTGAATGACACAGCAAATCACAGCAATAAAAAAGACCCCTATGGGCAATCCAGCACCCAGACTACAGGTGCCAAAAGGCCCAGCCTGCCTAATAATGAACCCAAAATATACATACAACAAAGAAAAAGACACAAACAAAAAAGAAAATAAAACTAGCCAGCTGCTCCCACTAAACCCCGCTCCAGAGGCCACTAAGCCGGCTGGCTTGATAATACACGATACAACCTCAGATAAAACATATTAAAGCAACACCAGGGAGGGTTACATCCAGATCCTTAAAATGATCGACCCGTAATTCCACCTTGAAAACCCCTAAAGAACAGTAGTTTACCCCATAACTCACTGCCCCATTCAAACAAAAAAAAAAACAGGTTTTTGGGGTAACCTTTAGGTCAGCTCTTCAAAACCAGGTATGAGGACTCTTCAGCTAATCAGTCCTCTAATTAGAAATCTAATTAGGGAGTTGCAGCGAAAACCTGCATACACACCGGCCCTTTGCGGATAAGATTACTCATCCCTGAAACAAGCAAACAGAAAGGCTGCTACACTGCAAATTCAATATGCCCGCCGATGCTCCACCAAATCTATCAGGACCCTGGCTGTCTTTCCCGTGCCTGCTCCTTTGCCAATATGCCCTACCATCGGAACATGCACAGCCATCTCGCCCCGGCTATACCTCCAGTCCTAACTGCAGTTCCTATACCTGCCTATAATTGCCTGGCTACAATCCATCCCCCAAAATGAAATTGATGACCCAACGATCACAGCTAAGAATTCTATCCCCAAACCACTGGTCTTCCTCCCCAACCGAACGATCATTCACTGACCGTGGTAACTTATAAGGGTTGGTATGATGACCAGTGGTGGACCTCACCGAACGTTTAACTGGTCTCTACACCTCGGGGGGGACATAACCTCCTCCATTATATGAGGCCTACTTGTGGATGCTCTATTGCGACCCCTCCCACCTGCCCTGTCCCCGTAAAATCACAGAGTCCTCATCCGATTCCATTTCTGTTGCCCCTGTGGGCAACCCAGACTCAGGAGACATTACCAGAACATCTTCCCCTGACATAACAACCCCCTGTGGTACTGGACGCAACTCTGTTCGGTGAACTTGACGGACAACCCCGTCCCCCTCCATTGGAGTTGCAGAGTAAACTGCACCCTGATCTTGGGGACACCGAACTACCATATACAAACAGGCATCCCAATGATCCTGTATTTTACCTCGAACATGGTTCCGCAAACACACCAACTGACCTTCATCAAACCCCTAATCATTAACCAACTCATTGTGTTTCCGATTTCGTGGTGTGGCTTGTTCCTCCAACTAAGCCTTCACATACTCTTGAAGCACCTGCAAACTTTCCTGATGGTTTTGTACCCATTCCTCCAAAGGTCCACCATCCTGACTGATCCCGGCAGGAGCCTGAAGATAGTGTACCGGTAATCGAGGTTCACAGCCAGACCTTAAATAAAAAGGCATCATCCAGTCATTTGGTGGGGTGTAGTATTGTAAGCTTCTCTGCTGGAGGAAGTGTGCGAAGCAAATTGTGCAAAAAAAATATTAAAGCAACACCAGGGAGGTTTACATCTAGATCCTTAAAATGATCGACCTGCAATTCCACCTTGAAAATCCAATTACCATATAAAGGATACAAGATGTAAAGATGACAAATGACATGGCACACATTTGTTGTTTACACTGTTGTGTCAGGTTAATTGAAAGCTGAAGGATCTTAGTGTTTACTAGTCTAAGTAACAGAATGTCTAAACACTGTGCTTGCCTTTATGGGTTTTTAAGCAGAACACATAGGTATAGAAACATATTAACATTACGTTTCACGATTCACTGACTGGAGAATAGGAGAATATACACATCAATATTACTACTTAAGTTAACTAACCCTAATCCCAACCCCTATTGGCACGGAGCCCGCCAGGGTTCAGGTGAGATATAAATCTGTAATCTGTATCAACGGTTTTGCTATCCATACCCACCCTATTAATGTTAGCTTCCCAGGGTTTCTTGTTAGACAAGCTCTGTGTCTCTCTATACCCCCATTTACTGCGCGACTGATTGTCCATTTATAAAGAATCAAATAGGGTGAAGATGGTTTTAGTTTACAATTACTCTGGAAGGTGACCAGATTTGAAAAAAACTAAATACCATGCCTACGTGTATGTAATCTCCATCACAGTCCCCATTTTCCCCATAATCCTCGTTTTGATAGTGCCAATTTGTGTAATGTGAGTTTTTTTTTTTTTTTTTTTAAATTGTTACAGAAGAACATACTGGATGCCACATGTGTACAATTACCCCTTTCTAATTAGTGGGGTCCGTTGTGTCAGCTACAGCCTTTACTAACATACACATAAATATACAGTCTTACAGCACTTTTGTTTTCCTTTTGTATTTAATGGTTTTCCATTTAGGGGGCAGCATGGTGGTGCAGTGGTTAGCACTGTTGCCTCACACCTCTAGGGCCCGGGTTCGAGTCTCCACCTGGGTCACATTGTGTGTGGAGTTTGCATGTTCTACCCATGTCATCATGGGGTTTCCTCCAGTTACTCTGGTTTCCCCCACAGTCCAAAAACATGCTGAGGCTAACTGGAGTTGCTAAATTGCCCATAGGAGTGTATGCATGAGTGAATGGTGTGTGAGTGCCCCCTGCGATGGGCTGGCCCCCCATCCTGGGTTGTTCCCTGCCTAGTGCTCATTGCTTCCGGGATAGGCTCCGGACCCCCCGTGATCCAGTAGGATAAGCGGTTTGGAAAATGGATGGATGGATGGATAGTTTTCCATTTGAGGAATTTGCAAAAAACTGCAGTGCATGATGGGTAGGATCTAAAGGCTGCCTAACGTCCTTAATTTGTTTGCAATTTCGCCAGGTAGGCTACCTTCTTTAAACTGCGTTTTGTTAGACTACACATTTCGAGATGTTTTATTGTAGTCTTGGTAAATATATATATAGTTTAGCCTAACCCAGCCACTTAAGGGAGCAAGCCAGCTCAGGTAGGTGCCAGTCCCAAGCCCGGATTAATGGAGAGGGTTGGCGTCAAGAAATAAAGAGAAATAAAGACAACTAATACTCCTAGTTTGCAAGATCTGACTGCAATGGCAGCACTGCCACAAGGGTGTGGATAAATCTATACAAATATCACCTGCATGCACATTACTTCTTTTACAATAACCAACTCCTGATTCATACTGTTAGTCGTGAAAAAAAAAAACTATCGTGTACATAGAGGCCCTGTGTAAAAAGATAACTGCCAAAGAAAAGATCAAAAACATTTATTTCAAGGATTCAAAGTTTTTATGGTCATGTACAGTGTACAGTGCAGTTCTTATTTGATTAACTTGAATGTCTCCACAGACTAGACGATTAAACAAATAAAGCAGCGCAACATTACAGTAACTAATAACAAATAAACAAAGCTCACGAGTACTATTACAGTATTTATATCATTTATTTAAACTTAATTTTACCAGGTAAATTAACTGCAAAGCAGTTACCACTGCTTTACCTGCTTCTCAGGAGAAATAGCAGATATACAAACGTCATGTATGTGACTAAATTCTTAAGCCAATAAGGGCAAAGTTGTGTCGTCATGAAGACGGATCCAGTTTGTGCAGCCGGTTAAGAGGTGCAGCGTGATCTGTCCTGCTCTCGCGAGGTTTTTGTACGATGTGACATGGTGACATAATGCAGCGGTTGATAAAAATCTAACCACAATGCATTGCGTCAGGACCAGAATGTATTGCTTTAAGCCAGCGCTGTATATGGGTACATGAAGTGGAAAGCACCCAATAACAAACATAACATTTAAAAAAAATCTACAAACTAGTGGGAATATAAAATAAAATAAATGTGTCTGGGCAAATTGGTAAGTTAAATTAAATCGTTTTAAGCAGTGTTAAGCAGTGTGTGGTTTTAAACACGAGTAGCATGTACCGTGTTGACGGCGCATGAACGTATCTTGGCAGCACATGTAAAACTTAGATTTGCAAGCGGGATGTGAAACAGCATTTAGGTGTTTAAAACAGCGATAGAGTGCGTGTTTGTTCACGCAGTTACAATGTTTGGTTGTTATTTCTGTGGAACATCAGTGCAAACCCTTAGGGAACATGTTTTACATGTCAAACTTCACCGTAATGAACCACGATGCGTGTTCAAGTGTGGCGCTACAGATACGTTTCGTTCATATGGGGCATTTAAGGCTCATTTTTACCGTAAACATAACACAGATTCATATATTAATACTACAAATGCCCTTACGGTGTTTACGTGTAATATGTCTATGTGCCAGCGCCATTGTCGCGATGTCAGATCACTAACAGCTCACTTAAAGGAACATATAGCCGAAGGACGTGTTGTGACATGTCCGGTGACAGGACGCGACCATACGTTCACTGTAAGGTCGTCGTTTACAGCCTACATGTCCAGGAAACACAGACAATGTTCTGTGGACAGTATAAGAGCTCTTTATAAGGAGACAGTTTCTCAGTTTCTTGAAACTGAACCGTTAGTTACAGGCCCTACAGAGAGATTTAGTGAGACTGATGAAGGTGAAGTCCATCTTACAGAAAATTTCAGTGACCTTTTTCTTAGAAATATTTCTCTTTGCTACTTGAAATTACATGGGCAGTTTCTTCTGCCAGCATCAACTATACAAAATATTATTGAAGAGATGCTAAGCATACATGAACTAGGACAGACATATACTTTGAATAAATTAAGTGCATTCCTGAAAAGTGACTTAACTGAATTAACAGATGAGGTTATTGGTAGTATATGTGATGTTGTGAAGGAATCTGACCTTTTCACCATTAGTCATGAAGGACCAATGAGAACCAATTTTTCAAGAACTAGGGCTTTTAAACAGATGTTTAGATACACAGAACCTGTAAAGTTGTACTTAGGAAGGGATGAAACAAGGTCACAGAGGTTTGCCTACTATGTTCCATTGAAAGACACTTTGAGACATTTACTGGAGTCAGACTTATGGCAGAATTGTGCTGCACAGGGTACATACGTACCATACACTGATGTTCTTTGTGATGTCAGTGATGGTCAGGTATATAAAAACAATGAGTTCTTTTCTCAAAACCCATCATGTCTAAAACTAATTCTATATCAAGATTCTTTTGAGGCGGTGAACCCATTAGGTTCAGCAAAAAGCAGCACAAAGTAGTAGCTGTATATTTGTCTCTGGCTAATTTACCACCTCATATAAGATCAAGTACAGACCACATGTCACTTGTAATGCTGTGTCAAGAAAAAGACTTCAAACACTTTGGCCATGACAAAAGTTTGAAGACCTGGAAGACAATGGAATAACGGTGGCAGAGGAAAAAGTTAAAGGGACTGTTTTGTGCATTGCAGGGGACAATTTGGGGTCTCATAATATCGGTGGATTTACAGAAAATTTGAGTTTTTCTGAATATTTCTGCAGGTATTGCCGGACAACCCGAACAGATTTTCAAACAGATCCAAATGCATGTGGACCTCAGCGCACTCGTGAGCACTACAAATCTGCAGTAGACATTTTACAGTCTGAGAAACAACAAAACGTTGAAGGTATAATATCTGAGTCCATTTTTAATTCATTGAATTACTTCGATGTTTGTATGCCTGGCCTGTCACCTTGTTTAGGCCATAACATTTTTGAGGGTATCCTTTCCTATGATTTAGCCCTTTACCTGAAGTACTTCATCAAGCAGAAAAAGTGGTTCACTTATTCAATTCTGAATAGACGCATTAAGAAATTTAAGTACAGTGGCTCTGATGCGTTGAGTAAGCCATGTGCAGTAAACTCCAATGGAGTAAAGCTTTCTGGTCAGGCTGTTCAGAACTGGAATTTTCTAAGACTTCTTCCTGTGATCATGTGTGACAAGGTGAAAGAGCCCACAGATGATGTTTGGCAGTTGACCCTTCAGCTAAAAGACATTGTGGAGCTGATTTGTGCACAGAAAATTTCATTGCCAGAGGTTGCATACCTTGACGTTCTTATCCAAGAATATCTTGCTTGTAGATTTTCTCTCTTTCCAGGACATAGGTTAAAGCCTAAGCATCACTACTTGCAACACTACCCTGCACTGATTTTAAAGTTTGGTCCTTTGATCAGGTTGTGGACAATGCGATTTGAAAGTAAATAAGGCACCAGGGCAACAACAGTCAGAACAGCATCCATTTCACAGCTAGTTTTAAAAATTGCTTTAACGCAGAGTGATTGCAGGAAATAAGTGAACTGCTTAATATTAATTAAATTATCAAAATGTGCTAATAATAGACATATTTGTCAGTCAGACATTGTGCTTTTTAATGAGCAGAAGGGATACATTAAATCACGATTATATTGTCCTTACTGTATATATTTTAAAATTTTTCCCCTCAATGATATAAATATTTTCCCCCCTGACACATAATCAGTGTAAGCACACAAACACGTTGGCCGGTTATCCTATTCATTCAGTTCCACGGACAGTGACCTGTGTTACTGTACTGTGACATCTGGTTCCTTCATTGGCTCTGAATATATTTCTATAAATGACTAAATGGCTCTGTTGTAGAAATTTCCAGCCAGAGACTTGGTTCTTATATAACGAGAAGATTTTATTTTTACTCGGACTGAGAAGCTACAGAAAATCAGCTCTGCATGTGATCTCCCCTTTACTGCTCAAGCAGAGCACACACACATCAGCAAGTCCATACAAACAACTTCTCAGGACAGTTATAGGGCCTTCAGGAAGAGTCAGACTGCAGTGCCATTCAGAGATACCATTGTCTAAGACTTGCACTAAAACATTCTGAGCACTTGGGCATATTTAAACAAAGTAGTATGGCACCTGTGTCAAAATCCATCCCTGCCTTGTCCTGTTCACATGTCACTGGCCATCCTATTCTCTCCTCTGTCTTGTACCCCTTAGCCCGTAGTGTGTTTGCCTGCTCATAGGGCCACCATGTGGCTTAACGGACCAAGTGGTTGGCCACCGTTCCTGACTCCCCTTTTGGTTGTGGGTTTTGAGGATATCAGAGGGTCTGTGTTTTCATGATTGTCCCCCAGGCCACCATGCAGCTCAGCCCTTGATTCCAACTACAGTAGAAATCAGGTGGTTCTCAGTCTACTAGGACTGTATAACAGGATTCTCCACCCATTCTACCTTTACTCCTTCAGCCGCATACATGAGTCAGACCTATAGGTTATTCAAATGTCGTCCTGCCAAATTTACTGGACAGGAAGTGGACACTGCAAATGAATCTGTGAATACTCCAATACCTACATCTTCACAAGTTACATTAAGGGGTTTGGTACAGTAAATGGTTGTGAGGTGGGATTTCTTCTTGATGTCTGTTTGTAGCCCGTCCACTAGCAGCGGCTGCTGTATTTATCACACCAAGTAGGGAACGTATATTGCTAAATTTTCCTTAGTTCAATTACGCTTGACTAAGCTAATTACGCTGGCTATGTTGTTTACATTCAGAAGGATGCCGCCATATTGGGTTATACACAGATGCCACAATAGCTCACACTCACATTCCCTCTTCATTATTTTTCTAAATACACTCTATCCTGCCTTGTCTCCTGCAACAAGATCTCACTCCCTGTATCGAGTAAAGTCTTTCTAATGATTGAGCAGATTTCTGCTTCTCTCCTAACCATGGACATCCAAAGTAAGATGAAGCAAAATGTTAGGGAATTTGATAACACATGGTTACTCTTTTGGTAACAGTGACTTTGGTTTTATTTTGATAGATTTAAACCACATAATATGGTCTTAACCTTGTTAATCTGTCCTAAAAACAAACTTTTGTGTTACGGGAGAAAAGTGCACAGCTGCTCGGATCAACCCCAGCTAAGCAGCGCATATGGGAATCTTTTCAAAATACCATGTGAGTCTTATGCAATTTACCCAAGTAATATAAGCTCTTTAGATGACGCTCAAATAATCAATTCCCATCAACTTAGTGTCAGAACACAAACTCGGTGGCAAAAAAAGTGAAGCACAACAGACTAAGTTGTGAAAATGAAATCTGCATGTGATGAAAGGGCATGTGACTGTATCGCGATGATTATAATCATCAGATCAAACGGAGTTGGCGGTATGGCCACACTGCTGGTCCCATGTCAGTAGGGTATAGCACACCCCTGGGCCCGGATACCACTAGGATGTCACTGGTGTACCACTGTGCCGTCAGAGTGTGGTGTGTCACTCCACAGCGTTGGCAGGATTGCTCTTCTCCCTGCGGCGCCACCATACGCACACGACGGTCATCTGTGGTACTGCAGAACTGAGATGTATCGCTGAACATGGTAGGACGCCAGTCGTCATCAGTCCATGCCTCCCAGTGACTACACCACTCCAAACGCAACCGTTTCTGTGCTATTGTGAACGGCAGCCTATGCATGGAACGGTGAACCCGTAGTCCAGCTGATGCCAGTCATCACGACACGATGATATAGGGTGTTGTAGAGAGTCCAGTAGCTGTGTCCATATATCAGGCGCAGGTGTCATGGGGATCTGTGATACTTGGAGCACAATCCGACGATCCTTCCTTGGCGTGGTCTGTCTTGGATGACCAGAAACTTCACGACGTGTGTGGATGCCTCACGTGCCCATTGGTTTCAATATCAGGCCACTGTGATATCCGCATGGCCCACATGCAATTGCAGCATATGACCACCTGGCTTCATGTAAACCTGCAATGCAACCCTATCAAAATCTGTCAAGTGCCGTTAACCCTGTCTAATGTGACTACGAGGCATCCTGTGTCTGGTGATTAAACATGCCAACTCCTTGCAATTTGAATCATTTACATATCTGTCGCTGGTCTGCACATGCACCAAATTACATCTTTAATCGGATAGTTACTTCTGGGTTCTCAACTTTTTTTTTCATAATACCCCTTAAGTGTATATGCCCTTCACTGATGAGAAATTCATCAACATCTAAGTCCTACATTCATGTACAATGCATATTAAATGAATATTTTGTCACTGTTAGTTTTGATGTATCTTTGAATGCACTCAATTGAATCATGGACATTGGTTCCAAATGGGGAAAAAAAGAGAATATTCTGAAAAGGAAAAATCCTTCTTCGGTTGATACATTCACTTTGTGTTCTGAGAGTTTTTCCCTTGAGTGCCTTGTACAGTATGTCTAGTGTATTTTTGGTGTGAATGTGGCCATAATCATACAAGGAAAAAAACACTGACTTGTAGTGAACATGTAAAACCGCAACATGCAGTGTCATATATAACTGAAATTAGAAATACTGGATTGCCTGAGTTGCATGCCTGTGTGTTTTTTAATATGGGCAACATGGTTCCCTGAGATGCCTCAGTGTTGCTCACCACCATCTCTAACACGCAGCCTCACAAACCATCTTAAAACTACTGAAAGAAATAATTAATTGGCTACACTGCAGCTCCACTGTTTTCTTTGGCACCCCTGCATGTCCTGCATTGTGTGGGGAAAAAAGCTGAAGGCTGAGGAATGTTACATAACACAGCTAGAATGCAAAAACTCTCTCTGGTGTAATTCACTGCGTAAAACCAATGGTCCTAAGTGTGGTGTCTTCTTCATAACACTCCCTGACTTTTGTATCTGTGACCATGAGATAGGGTGGCCTGCTTTTCTTCCTTCTTTGACTAGTGTTCCTCCTTTTCCTCCCCAGTCCTGGTTGGAGGGTCAGGCAGCATCACCTTGTTTTAATAGACTCAAGTGCCATTTATCTTGAAATTAGGCTCAAGTGCAGAAAATGTTCTAGCAGAAGTCTTTGACAATCTCTGAATTACACAGAAATCTGACTTCTTCTGAAGCTGTGAAATTGTTCATCTGTATTTGTTGCATTGGTACTTGTTGATGTGCGTGTGCCCTGCTTAAGCAGTAAAGGGGAGATGACATGCTGAGCTAGTTTTCTGTAGTTTATTTTCTTTGTCTGAATAAAAATATTCTCTTCATATAGGAACCCAGTCTCTGGTTGGAAATTTCTACAAAAGAACCATTTAGGTATTTCTAGAAAAATATTTAGAGCCAATGAAGGTACCTGATGTCATAGTAACACAGGTCACTGTCCGTGGTGCTGAATTCTCTACTTGATGGGCTGGTGCTGAATGAATAGGCCAGCTGGTCAACATGTCTGTGTGCTTCCACTGACTGGCACTCAGACATATAATGACTTTTAACAATGAAGGGGGAAAAGTCCAGATAAGAAATTAGGTAACAATAATTAATAATCATAGTTCTCATTTATCATGATGTAAATTTCAAAAACCTTTTCTGACTATTAATCTGCACGTTGCAATAATTTAATATTACCTAACTTGCTGTAACGTAAAGTGAAAAACAAGTTTTAAAACTAGCTGTGAAATTTTTGATGCTGTTGACCTGAATGTTGTTGCCGGAGCCTTAGGATACGTCTCTACACATAAGTGAGGGGATGGATGCACTATTCTATGGAGGCTTCTGAAGAGAATAATTATCCCAAATTTAAATTGAGAGAGATGATTAATTCCTTTTTAATGCAGTCTGCATGAAGAGCCCCAGTTCTGCCGTTGATCTTTTGCATGGATGCTATCATGTATTAGTTTACTCTATGAAATTTAGTTTGAATTTTGATCACATGTCAAACTAAAGCATTTTGGACTGGATTCCCGAGTTCTTTTTAACGCTGTTAAGTTACATTTTTATTTCAGCATAATTACAAGATCCTGCAGGGAAGAAATAAGTCAGTTACTTAATAAATGACTATAAAGTAGTTGCTGCAGTATATATTCCATAAATTTACTGAACTGGAGTTTTATGCATCCTTACAAAGTAATAACTGTAAGTGTTCTTTAAGTATGAAAGAGTTTAGGACATTGTCACCTGCAGTGGACGGCCACGTGTCCCCATAATTATAACTTTAGATTATATTTCTGCATGACTGAGTATTCACTGAGTACCTGGTAGTGTTGGATGATATTCACGTCTCATATTTACCATTTATATCAGTCTTCAAAGTGTGTGGATTATTAAGGTTGGTCTTGGTTGTTTTCTTCCCTGGAGAAACAGAAGTTTAATGCCATGATGCCACAGCAGCTCGCCGTTCCTGTCAGTACGGTGGAGGTAAGAGCTTGAAACATTCATCACGCCTGGATATGGGACTCAGCTTTTATTCTTCCATAATACCCCCTAAGTACCTCACTGTACTCAGTCTCAGTACTGTTTGGTAGTAAATTAGTTATTGTCACTGACTTCCACAGATTATGGCAATTAAATGGCAAACATGATGCAGACAT
Organism: Brienomyrus brachyistius; assembly: GCF_023856365.1. Classification (NCBI taxonomy): domain Eukaryota; kingdom Metazoa; phylum Chordata; class Actinopteri; order Osteoglossiformes; family Mormyridae; genus Brienomyrus; species Brienomyrus brachyistius. Next base: position 859,794 of record NW_026042336.1, on the reverse strand, counting down.
ATAAATACCGTGGGCTGTTTGCAGTAAGTTGGGCTTAGGGTTAGTAATGGGGCTTTTTCCACTGACTTCTGCTTCTGTGCCCTTTCTTCACACTGCTGTTCAACTGTCCTCTTTATAGGAGGGAGGAGCAGCGCAAATGCAGCCGACAGATATAAAGCCATGTGCTGGCAGCAGACGCTTTGCACCCCTTAATAGCATATCTGTTGCTGGTAAGACTGTCTGTGCTGCCGGGCATCTCAGTAACCAGGTGAAACTCCGCAGGTAAGGACAGGACAATGTTGTGTTGTTTTCCAGTGAGTTTCCTGTGTGTAAAGCCAGTTTTGGGGTCAATGTGGAGCCTGGTCCAGTCATGAGCTGGGGAGACGTGACCAAGGACTCATTCACAGGCTGCACTGTTACTCTTGTGTCTTTTCATTCAAAACTCTTTCTTTTTTTATTTCCCCACAGTGTCCATCATCTTGAGCAGCACCGGCTGTCATTTAGCACGAAAGATGCCTGTTCAGTTTTCCATCTGAACAAGGGCCCTCTGGACCCAGGTGTGCACTACATGAGCACTTTGTTCCTGACTCCTTATCAGCGTTTCCATTTACACTCTCAGCCAGTCTTTAATCTGCAAAGTTACGCTTGGTGAGATTTATACAGACACGAGTAAAGAGGATCTTTTCACTTTTCCCAAATTCCCTCTAAGTCTGTATTTTCACCTCTTGAATGCTGGGATTTGTAGGCCCAGCTCTTCACCATAACAACATCACCCTCAATGCTAGAGAAACCAAGGAGCTGATCCTGGACTTTCGCAAACGGGTGACTCCCCAAAGTCCTATCTACATCGCAGAGGATGCTGTAGAGGCTTCAACAGCTTCCAGTTCCTCGGGCACACAGCTTCTGGCGGTCAAAGGCATCGTCTTCAGATGCTGCCTCAGAAAAGCAAGCAGCACCTTGAGAGACTCTAGCCACCCAGCACTGTCACTTTTCACCTTCCATCCATCCATCTGCACAAGCATTTCCAGATTTAGAGACAAGTTTCCTCCCCATTGCTGTTAACCAGCCAGTGACGCTGACATTTCCTCACACTGCCACTGTTACCTCATTCTGTACCGTTGCTGTGTCTGTCTATGCTGGTGCCATTACTTTAATTTTATTTATATAGTATTATCACTGGTTATACTGTTGAGGTGCAACTACAGACAATTTTTCTTTGAATTAATCTAGCGACTATTTTCCCAAGCTGTTGATTCATCAAAGCTATTATTTTTCCTCCAGAAAATCAGATTGACCGTTTAAGTTAATATTATTTAAGAACAACACAAACTACGTCATTGCGGGGTTTTAGATAATGGACACTATACAGATATTTTTTTCACCCACCATTCAATAAGCAGATAAGTAACTTGTCTAAAATATTTAGATTTGTATTGTGATGCCCAAAAGTTAGTAATCTGTATAAAATCAGTGTATCTTTGTTTTTTAAATTTGGTTCTGTAAATCAATGTAGAATAAGCCCAGATTTTAACCTAAAAATTTTCCTCAAATGTTTATTCAGTGGAGATAAGTACAACCTCTACAGATAGGCCTACACCCGTTTTGGCAGTGTCTCCGGATCCCATGACAAATAATGCCTTCAGTACATCCTCCTCAACCCACACTGAAAGCAGAAGTGCTATGGGCTTTGCAAACGGTTTGCCGACATCACTCCTATACGTCCAATGATGACATTCACACCGTCTCCAGGGCGATGTTCCCTGACTCGCAGGGTCACTTGTGGTAGGGATAAAACCGCTTTTCTTGCGCGATTTGGACTCGCTCCATATATTAAAAGGGAGCTTCGTTGTCATGTTTGACGTAAGTATGAACAGGACCATCAAAAGAAAACAACTGGATGTGCATGTCAGGTATTGGGTAAATGGCGAGAATGGCTCTCGAGTGCAGTCCTGGTTCTGGGATCACAGTACATGAGCCACTCCACTGCTGAAGACTTACTGGAGAAGTTTAAGGTAAGCCATTCAATAACATTTAAACTATTAACGAACCCATGATTTTTAAATATCCATGGTTTATCTTTCCATGTGTTTAAATGGGAGAACCATATTTATTGGTAAGCATATTTTAAAGATTTTATTGCTGCTTCATGGCTTTTGCTGCAAAAAAAATAGTTCATTGAGGAAATAGAATGTTTAAGTGTTGTGTGGCAACATGTACAGCTGGTCCTGCATCACTCTGTCGGGGCTTATTCCACGAGAATGACCGCCTCACTGAACATTATCCCTTACATAAGATTGTTTCATTAGCAAGTCTTCTGTACTAGTGTATGCTTATGTCCTTGCACTCCTTATGTTGCGTGAACTTAATATATGAAAACTATTTGACTGCAATATCTCAGTATAGTGCTATAAATATCTAACTTTTTACAAAATTTTTTTCTCCAGTAATTTCAGGAGTGTACAAAGGAGCTCAATGTAAAACATTTGCTCTCCTTGTCGGTGGATGGACCTGCGGTCATTTGGATGTTCGCAGAGCTCTTGCAAAAAGACCATGGTGAGCAATTTGCTGGGACCCAGTTAATTGCAGGAAGCTGTGGCCTGCATACCCTTCACAACTCATTCAAGATTGGTTTTGAAGTGTGGATGGTGGAGAAAGTTCTCAAAGCCCTACATTTTCTTTTCCAATCTGCACCAGCCAGAAGAGAGGACTTCACAGCTGCAACATCATCCTCAAGATTCCTTCTACCTTTCTGTGGGCAACGGTGGCTCGAACATTTGCCAGCTGTCAAACGAGCATTGGAAGTCTGGCCCTCTGTTGTGAAATATGTGGACCTTGTGAAGTCAGAAAAGGTGAAAAACCCAGGGACATCTTCTTTTGACTGCATTTCTGAAGCCCGAATGGATCCCCTTCTTCTGGCCAAACTACATTTTTTTCATGGCCCTATCACAAGCATTTCAACCATTTCTTGCTAAATACCAGACAGGTGTTCCCATGATGCCCTTCCTTTGGAAGGACTTGGCAGAATTGATCCAGGTAAATATTCACCACCACAGTAACAACAGCAATAAATGAACATGCAAAGACGCACATGTGAACTTAACTCTAATTTTAATTTTATTTTCAGACTCTCCTTCAGCGCTTCATCAAACGAGATCCCCTGCCTCTCACTCCATATAAGCTGGTCAGACTTGATGTCAGTGATCAAAAACTCTGGCTCAGTCCAAAGGAGGTGGATATAGGAATGGCTGCAGCAGTTGTCATAAGGTGGGACTTCTGTGAATTCACTGGTATCTTTACATACAAATGTATCAAACAATTGTGAAGTAAAAAATATGTGAATAACATGGAGTTTGAGCTGGTTTGACATGTACAGCTGAGGTAGTGTTAACCTTGGGCTGAGTGTGCAGAAAGATTCTGGAAATTTGACAAACCATCTTTTTGTCAGAGACAGTCAGGAGCCAAAGGCAGTGGAAGTGACCTTGGTGTCCTTCAGATTAAAAAAAACTGCCAGATTGTGCTCTCAAAAATGTGCAAAAAGGCCTTGGATAAATGCCCTCTGAAGTACTCGATTGTACATAAGATGACGTGCTTGGACCCAAACAAAATGCACACCAGCCAGATAACTGCCAGCAGAAAAGGAGAAATCTCATGCAGAAGTTTGCGCAGGAGAATCGGTTGGCAGGCAGGATATCTGCTGGTAAATCATAGGAATTAGAATAGGATAGTTCAGAATATTATTGTTAAATTATGCTTTTCTTTTTTCACATCTAACTGAATCAGGGACGGATTACAAACCGGACCAGCGGGGCCGCTGCCCAGGGGCCCTTGGGGTGCAGGGGGCCCGTGGGCCCCAAGCCCAAAACAATTTGCAACGCTTATCAACAATGTATTTTCGTTTGTCTATTTTAGAGGGCCTACATTCTTTGATCCTCTGCCTACAAGGGCCCCTGACCCTATAGGGAGGGTGTCTGGCTGCCAAGGGCCCTTGACTTATGGTGGTTGTGGTGGTGGTGCTGGTGGTGGTGGTGGTGGGGGGCCCTCGCGAACGTTTTACCCAGGGGCCCACACAACCCATAATCCGTCCCTGAACCGTATAGTGTTAACACGTAGATTTTAGCAGTATTTAGAAGACCGACTCTTGGTGTTTGAAAAGAAGCATCAGCCCAGTTAACATAATTTCTTTGTTGAGCCTAGAGATATCTCAAGATTAAATTAAAATGATTGCACATTTATGGTATCATAGGAAAATTGGGTTATAAATCACTTTCCTATTCTACATGTGATTCTGTGTATTGACATTGTTGATCTGCATCTAATCTACTGTAATTACAGGTGATGCAATATCCCAGCAGTCTGATAATCACCTGCACAATGAGGCAAAAGGCTTGGATTTTATATCCTTCATTCCTTCAGCACCATCCAAAGTTGATGTCTTTTTCCATCAAAAAGTTAGTGGGCCTTATCCTGACCTCTGGATGTTCTGCAAGAACTTGCTGCTACTGTCCTATGGGCAAGTCGAAGTGGAACGAATAGAGGTGGAGACCTGCAACTTATCAGAGGAAACAGTTGTTGCACAGAGGCTTATATGCGACCATGTCAGAGTGTGTGGGGGAGCAACCAAAGCGCCTCTGACCAAAGGTGAAAGATGAGCAAAAAGCAAAAAAGAAAACTTGAGGAACTCAAGAGGAAGAGAGTCTCACTGGAAAGTGTATGTGAGAGTTTACAAAAGGATGCTGAGCACATGGCAGAGGAAGCAGAGAGTGCTGCTGGAACCAAAAGGGCAACATTACTTACCAAGTCCAATACTCTGAGAGCAGTTGGTGGTCTTAAAGGCAGATACTGAAGAGTGGGCTACTGCACTGCGACTCCTAACACATCAAGAGTGAATCGGTGGAAACAAAAATATTTAGGTTCTTTGCACTTTTGGAGTATTTTACTTTCTGTGCTTGTTTGTACATTGTTCACAGCCACAATATTTTATAATTACAAGGTAGTTTTATGTTAGAGCTCTTGCTCCAATAAATATGTGCCTTGTAATCAAGTAAATTCTAGGCTATTCAGTTTTTTTTGCCCTCGTGATGGTCGTGGGTTGTGAAAAATGCCTTCTTGTTAGGGGTACCGCTGGGGCCAGCCGGGCGTATGTCATGGCTTCAGTGAGTACTTATGTTTGTCATGCTGCCTGTGTACTTTATAGCGGCACAACATATTTCTGCAAATTGCATGCGTCAAATTGTCCGTCTCTCTTAAAAAATATGAAGTGTCACCAAAATTTTAGACAGGGGGAATCAATCTCAATGAAAAATATTTGTCAAGTATTGTTGGTAACGTTTCTAAATAATAAAGACATACTAATAATTATGTATTAATAAATCGGATGAACGATGCATCCCAAATTGTATCCGCCGCGCAATTCTTAATCAGGGCAATCGCATCGTGGACGTTTATGCAGACGCCCAAAAAGACTTACTTAAGAAAACTGTTGCATGATAATTTGTACCATTTTCAAGGGTGGGGGGCGTGCAGTAGATGCCCCCTTTTTTTGTGCTTCTGCCGTTCAAACCGAGCAGCACTGAGTTTGTCACGGCACCTGACGCCAAATCTACTGCTTAGCTGCTACAGACAGAACTATCTTCAAATCACCACTAGGGGGTGTCAATGCTGCAGCTTCGTTCTATGGTTGATCTTTTTCAAATACAGTTTTTTTTCTCTCTCTCCACATAATCAACTTAACTGATTAGCGTTCTTTCATAGTAATGGTTTTTAATCCGTGTTAATCTTCTGAACAATGACTAGTAAAGGTTCTATGAGGTTGTCCTACTTACTATGGATTTTAAGTTTTTTATCAAGGTGTTAAAACGTACCACAGTTGCCAGTCCTGTGTTTTATGTCTAGCAATTTGTACAGTTTCTTCAGTATAAACACATGCCATCATCTGTGAGAATCTCCTCCAGAACTCTGCATTTCCTCAAGATCTTTTTGTAATATTGCATCATGGCACTGCTCAGAACAACACAGATGGGGCATAACAACACAAGGGAGTACAAGACAACATGGTGCAGAAACAGTGCGATACAAAGCAGGACAAAACTGGATGATATGTGGTCAGTGGTGGATAAAGTGCAGAAACAGCTGTACAGTGCAGCTGCCGTGGAAATGACTGTTACAGGGGATGCAAAAGCTGCAGGTTTGAATTGTTTGGCGAATGAAGCTGTTCATGAATCTGCTAGTCAGTGTTTGTGCATGGTGGTCAGAGTCCTGGATTATAGACTGAACCTTGTTACTGTGGCAGTTAAAGTACAGCTGGTCAATGGAGGGCAGTTCAGTGCGAATGATGTTCTTAACAGACTTCACAATGTACTGCCTTCCTGTCATGTGGCTCCACCATACCATAGTACTACTGTAAGAACCAGGGATGTAACGATACATTCAACTCACCATTTGATACGATTCACGATTCTGAGTTCACGATACGATTTTCTCATTTTTTGTAGAATGAGCTGCAGACAAATATATTCAAAAATATTCTTATATTTATCTTTCTGAACTGTTGACACTGTTGTGAACAGTGCAACTGAATTTGAATAAAATACTGTTGAAAAAATCCCAAATCAAAATAAGTAAATAAAAAAAAAAAAATCAAATAAATAAGCTAAGGTTTGCATGGCAGCTTTTTAGCGTGCTTTGCCCTTTTAATAATCTTCGCTCAGCTCACGGTGGTGCCAGTGAACCTGTTTGTGTATGTTATCAGTCTTTTACAATGTTTGCATGCAGTTTATGTCTTGTCTGTGCTTTTCTCGCCGTTTCCTCGTCGTTTGTGATCACCGGAAAGCTAATATGCTGCCGGAGCCCCCGGTGAAAACGGGGAGAGCATGCGAACTCCACACAGAAAGGGCCCTGGACCGAAGCCAGGATCGAAGCCAGCACTAACCACTGTGCCGTCCTCCGTTTCAAATTCATTCGCCATCTCGCGCTTGGTCAAAACCAAAAACTCGTATCAGTCGATGTGATACGTAGTGACATCTGACGTCAAACTCACATTGTGAAATCAAATGTAATATTACACCAGTTTTTCTGTTGAAGTACTGTGAAGTACTCCTACAATAGTGATTCATTTTCCACATCAGCCGGTTTAAATCGTCATACATTTGCACCGATTTTTAACTGATTTGTGATTCATCGTTACATGCCAGGGCCAGCAGCTCTGCATGGCTCGACCCTCATAAACATTCTCCACACATGCTGTTCAGGCAGTGTCCACAGAAATTCCCCCAGTGAACTTTATGCTTTCTGTCGGAGAGTATTCTGTGTTCTGGCCTTAAACCCTGCATACTACTTTGCAGACTTTGATCCTCTTAACAACAATTGGCATTTCTGGTGGCTGAATATCCAACCATCCGTCATCCAACTGCATGATTAAAAGCTGTGAATAATAGTAATAATTCTTAAAATTGCAACTATCTAGAATTTCAGCCTAGTTACTCAGCTAAATCACTATTTAAACCTAAAATAATTTCTATATGTGTGATAGAATCAAAAAATATTTTGTTTTACATATAAATCTTCACAAGGTGTATTACGCATGGTATTCCCCAGACACCGCCACCCCAACAGATGCTTTGTTTGTTAAGACAATAGCTCAGAAAGTGGTTGATCGATCTTTTGCAGCTTTTACCAAGGTTTGTACAAGCCAAAATTAAATTTTGAAACGGATCCCTGCCACACCCTGCCCTCCTGAACCTCCCGTTTCCTCCCTAGTGTGGTATAACGTGCCATGCCTGTTCCGCGTTTGTTTTACCTCTCCTTCCTGCCCTTGTGTTACTCATTTCAGGTGCCTCTAGTTTGCTCCCTGCTTAGCCTTGTATAAATGTGCTTCTCAGTCCTGCCATTAATGTTGCTGCTGCTGTTTGCCTGTGTGTTCTTCCCTGCTTATGATTCCCCCGTGATCCAGTTGTCTTCATATAGATAATGTAACTCTACTGCCTCAGTCCAGTATTATCTCTGACCATCATCTTATTGCGTTCAATATTTCCCTTGCTCAAAATATTAGCCCCCCGACTCGCTTCTATATGCCAAACGTACAATCACGTCAAATACAGCGAGTAACTTTATCGATAATCTCCCTGAGCTATCGTTTTCAACCAAACTAATGTCGAATTCTGCTGAACTTGATAGCATTACGGATTATTTAGCATCTATGCTTAATTCCACTAGAGAAAATTGCTCCGTTAAAAATAAAAAAAACAGAGTAAATAAAACTGCTCCTTGGTATAATGATCACTTGCGTACTTTAAAACTGGAGACACGGAAATTAGAACTGTAGGGAGCCGCCCACTGGCCCAATGGCGGAATCCAATGGCGCAGCCGAAGGCTGTGAATGCGTGTTGGTTGCTCCTAGGAATTACTTACCCTTTTTAATATGCAAAATATTCTTTTAGACACATATCTGACTCCATTTTATTAAAGACCTTATTTCAGTATATTGTAGTCATGACATTTATGTTGTTCGGATTACTTCGAGACTCTCCTTTAGATTACCAACTCTAGTTTACCCCCGACGAAGGAGTCCGCCAGATTCGCCTCGGCCGACAGGTCGATCCGTGGGCTTGTTCCACAGGGTTTGTCTTAAAGGTTCGGAAATTGCCACCATTTAAGACAATGTCAGCCTCTGATTATTCGGGTCCCTCGACCTTTATAATTTCCCAAAGGCTCAGTGTCTGTCAATTACTGAGCTTGTGGGTGCCTCGGAGATTAAGCCGATGTTTACCCAAACCTCACGTACGTCCACCTCAGAGGCTCAGCCGGGGGCAGCCCATATCATAACGTGTGTCAACCTCAGCGGCTGTGAAGGCGCACCTTCTGTTGCGGTAGTTTGTACGAGGTTTACTTTTGGCTCGTCTCGGGGACTCCGCCGATGCCGCCCATTGTCTTACCATGTGAGCGTCTCAGGGACTATGCCCGGTGCCTAGGAACATAGTGTGTACGCCCCTCAGAGGGTAGACCTGTACCTTTCATCAGCATGTGTTGACCTCAGAGGTTACGTCAGCCCGTAACTGAGCGTGTGCGAACTCCAGAGGTGTAGTTTTGGTATCCACCTAACTTAACTTGGGCAGTCGAGTTTGGGACCCGGATAAAGGGGATTTAACCCAGAGGCTGCAAGGTAGTATTTACCACCATAGTCCTAATAAGGATAGAAGTCCAATCTGGAAAGTTTATGAAGAAGTTAGCAAATCAGACAGTCATAAAGTAATCGAAACAACATTTATTAAACATACTACAATATACAATTATTGACATGTGGACACATACTTGTAAATACATTTGGACAAATACAATATTAAACAATCACATTCCTCAGCTGAGAGTGAACAAAGTTCTGTGGAAAGTATCTGACTACAGATGGACTTTCGCCCAGTTCTCTGCAGGAGCTCTGATTACAGAGTGACTCCCCGACTACTTTTGAAGCCCTTCCTTAAGTATCCAGACCAGGTGATGGCTTGTCTCTGAAGACTGACCAATTTCGGTCAATGGTTAATTTTAGGGGCATTGCTGACCTTGGTTCTCAAGTCCCCAGCCAATCAGATCACTTTAGGGGGTGGTCGTAATTCCCTTGTTCTACCATGTGAGAGGCTCTCTCAGTTTAGTGGGTTGAGCCGAAGTTTCTGTATTTCTCTTAGGAAAAGATATACTGCCTTAAATCTGAGAATATAATACTCCTCGTCTCATGCCTATTCAAACGAGACCAAACATGCTTGTATTTGTCCCTAACATCTATGTGTGCTGAGTTATCCTGTTTATAGTGGAAAAGGTGTCTGTGTCTGGAGGCTGACAGCTGTTGTTGCTGTGGATTGATTGTGGAACTCTGGTCACTCCGGGGGTGAAAGGTCTTGCTTTTTCTGTGTTGCTCCAGTTATTCCTATCCAGTCTCTCAGGAGCCGGCAGGCCTTTGCCTTCCTTAAAAGGGGTGGTTTGACGAGTTGAGTCCAGTCTTGCCTGGGCCAGCGGAGCTCTGAAATTGACTGATGCAGGCTGATCAGAGTTGGGGCCTGCAGAACCTATAAGTTTTATGTCCTTACAGAATGTAAGTGGCATCATACTAAACTAGTGGTGTTCGAACTAGCATGGAAAGAGGCTATGGGTAGCTACAAAAAGGCTCTTAGTGCCGCCAAATCATCTAGTATCTATCAGAACTAATTGAAATAAACAAAAATAATCCTAGATTCCTATTTACTATGGTGTCCAAGCTGACTAATAACCAGACCACTGGTTATTTTCCAGTGACGACTTTATGAATTTTTTTGACCAAAAATATGCTCAATTAGACAGAACACTTTGAATATTCCAATAACTACATTCTCTGGCCTTGACACGGCATGTGCTAATGCTGCAATCACCCTATTTGAAGCATTTACCAGGGTTAACCAGTCAGAACTGATGTACTTAATTTTATCTTCAAATTCATCTACTTGTATGCTAGACCCTGTTCCATCAAAATTATTCAGAGATGCTCCCAGCATTGATTGAACCGCTACTAGCAATAGTTAAACTAAAACATATGATCATATTACCCCAATTTTATCTTCACTGCACTGGCTGCCAGTTAGATTTCGTGTTGACTACAAAACACTGCTCTTAACCTATAAAGCTGTAAATGGTCTTGCACCGCAGTATGTGAGTGACCTCATTTGCGTTCCGAATCATACACTTAGATGACGAGATGGAGGTATTCTATCCGTATCCAGAATAAAGAACGTTACCTTTGGGGGAAGAGCATTTGCTCATAAAGCACCACAGCTATGGAATAAACTTCCTATTAGTGTTCGGAACTCAGACACAATCTCTGCTTTTAAGTCAAGGCTTAAGAAGTACCTCTTTAGCCAGTCTTTTGGATAGTTAAATCTTCTTTTCTAAGGTGAATGGGAAGTCTGGAGGTTCATAGTTATTTGAGATTAAAGGGGAAAGGGGGGATTGGTGCTGTCGTCCTGCCACTCTCGCCGATCACTTAAGCTGTGGATGGGAGGTGGCTTGACGCCAAAACCCCTGTAAACCCTCATGCCTGTGCTTCCTTCCAGGTCTCTCTTTTAGCCAGGCTGTCATAGTTGCTTTAGTCCTGCCGGTTAGGTGTAGGGCAATAACTCTTCTCCATCTTCTCTTTTCCGAGCTGATACCGAGCCGACTACACCGTGTGAACCCGCACCTGGACTCCTGGATATAACTACATGAAACCAACTGGGACTTTATAACTATATGAACTCTAATGAATGTCAATGTAAATGCAGTTTCATGCTCCCTGGTCGCCCAGAGGAGGATGGGGTCCCCTTCTGAGTCTAGGTTCCACTCAAGGTTTCTTCCTGCTAGAGGGAGTTTCCTTGCCACTGTCGCCTCAGGCTTGCTTGGTGCGGTTCTGGCCGGTTAAATGTAAAGTGCTTTGTGACAATGCATGTTGTTAAAAGCGCTATATAAATAAAATTGAATTAAATTGAAGTGCTTCCTCAGATTCATTTTAAAATGTTCTCCAGCTAATTTCCACTACGGCCACGAGTTCTAGTATTTTAAATTAATATTGAAATGGTCATTTGGCTGAACAGCATCCCGACCTGTTAGAATCTTATATACCTAGATCATGTCCCCCCTTAGTCTCCTTTTGCTTGAGGCTAAACAGATTCAGCTCAGCTAACCTCTCCTCATAAGACATTCCTCTAAGAGCAGGAATCATTCTCGTCATCCTACGTTGCACCTTTTCCAAGGCAGCAATGTCCTTCTGAAGGTATGGTGACCAAACCTGCACACAGTATTCTATGTGGGATCTTACCAAGGAATTATATAATCGTATCACTTCCCTTGACTTACATCTCTAGGTGTGTGGAGTTTAATCCAACATCCTATTGGCTTTTTTTAATGCTTCCCCACACTGGCAAGAGTGGGACATGGAAGCATCAACAAACACACCGAGATCTTTCTCGTAATCAGCTACCTTTATTTCAGTGGAACCCATAAAATATCTGTACTTTATATTTCTGCTCCCTGCATGGATTGCCTTACATTTATCTATGTTAAATTTCATCTGCCACGTATGAGCCCAGTCGCTAATTAAATCCAGATCCTGTTGTAGCCTCTCTGGACATGAGACATGATCTAACATCAATCAGAAGATACCACACCAGCAGATAATGATTTCTGGAATAGTAAAGTAAAAGGTTGGCTAATAATACCCCTCATCTCTTTTAAAACTATAGATAAGATGCCATCAGGGCCTTGCGATTTATTTATTTTCAGCTTAGCTAGGCTTTGTACCACATCAGCCTCAGTTATACATATATTGGTCATAGACATCGTTGTATTTGTACTAAATGGTGGTAAGCTATTCTACTGTGAACAGCCGTTGTAAAATAATCATTAAATTCATTTACTATATCAATTTCATTTTCAATTATAAGGCCCTTACTATCCTGCAAATGAGTGATTTTCAGCTTTTAGAGCTCTTTCGGTGTTAAAATATTGGAAGAAACTTTTAACGTCATCCTTATAACTGTTATTAACTAAACCTGTACAGTTAGATACTCCTGCTTTATTTTGAAATCATTTGTGGAAGAAAGCCCTTTTGCTCCTGACTTTATTCTTAATTTTCGTAGTAAACCACCTGTGACATCGCGTGCTGGACGAACAGGCAGGAAGCGAGGAATCAAGGATCCGGGAAACGGAGAGTCGGGAATGAGGGTTTATTGATGAAAACAGGTACCAACAGCGAGAGATTTCAATGACAGGATTGGTGAAACAGACTTGAACATGGACTAAATACACAGGACTACTCAAACTGACAGAAAACAGCTGGTTACAATCGGGGCAGCACACATGGTTAATGACGGGGCGTGACACACACGAGGATCGTACAAGCAGGTCATGACACCAGCTTGGTTGCAGTTTCCTAGATTTAGTTTTGCTGGAAACAGGTATGAAGTCCTTTTGCACTTGCAACAATGTGCTTTTAAAAAATTCCCATGCCTCTTCCACAGTATTGCTATTTAACTCCATCCGATTTACAGTTTCTAGTTTCAGTCTCATACCATTGAATTACCCTTCCTAACATTGTATACTTTTGTTTTGGACTTGGTTGAAGACTCAAGCAGCAGGAGGAGGCAGCAGAACTTCTCGCCCCAACGTTGGTATGTCCTTATCCATAAGGGGGAGTAAACGTTCTGGTTTCCCGACCTTATAGATGAAGGAGTTGGGGGATGTTGCCAGTGACCTGCCAGATTCCAGGCAGAACAGGCCTCGCTATGCCACAGCCCTTCAGAGACTGGGCCTTCCGTGCAAAACCTCTGCATCTAAATTAGACCAGTTTTTTAACAAAACCCTAAAATGGGGTTATTTTTGACATTGAAGGGCACTTTGATTCAACAACCCATTACTTAGTTGCGGCAAGTACCCAATATCAAGCATAGCTGCAAAGAATCTGCCAGAGATTTTCAGAGAAGTTCCCCAGATGCATGGACTGGACTAAGGTGCGTCAGATTAAACAGGAGTCTGGTAAATTCTGTGAGCCCTATGCCAAGTGACTGATGGAAACATACTCCAGCTACAGTGAGATGGACCCTCCAGCGGACCGAGAGTGGGATTCCCTCTGGGAGCGACAACTCGTGCAGCTGCTGATGGATGAGCTGCAAACAGACATCAAGAAGGACTTCCAACCTCACAATCATTTACCAAACCACTTCAGGTAACTTGTAAAGATGTAGGTATTGGAGTATTCACACATTCATTTGCAGTGTCCACCTCCTGTCCGGTAAATTTGGCAGGACGAAATTTGAATAACCTATAGGTCTGACTCATGAATGCGGCTGAAGGAGTAAAGGTAGAACAGGTGGCCAATCCTGTTATACAGTCCTAGTAGATTGAGAACCACCTGATTGCAACTGTAGTTGGAATCAAGGACTGAGCAGCATGGTGGCCTGGGGGACAATTATGAAAACACAGACCCACTGATATCCTTAAAACCCACAATCAAAAGGGGAGTCAGGATGGCCAGTGACATGTGATGGCTAAATGGGGACAACAAAGTGAGAACAGGACAAGGCAGGGAGGGATTCTGACACAGGTGCCATACTACTTTGTTTAAATATGCTGGAATGTTTTAGTGCAAGCCTTAGACAATGGAATCTCTGAATGACGCCGCAGTCTGGCTCTTTCTGAAGGTCCTATACTGTAACCGTCCTGAGAAGTTGTTTGTATGCACTTGCTGCCTTGACACTTGTTGATGTGCATGTGCCCTGCTCGAGCAGTAAAGGGGAGATCACATGCAGAGCTGATTTTCTGTAGTTCCTTAGAATAAAAATAGAATATTCTCTTCAAATAGGAACACATGGTGCGTTCGATTATTTCACTCCAACTCGGACAAAAACGTCACGAAAAACATCACTTCCCGTTGGAAACGCCTCTTTTATGACGTTAATGTCTGACAGAATCTTCTTGAGTTGCCCCTGTGACGTAATTTCAACATGGTGGCTTACACACTCAACATTAATTCTATTTTACAAATCCTTAAAAATGTTTATTTTGTTAAATTTATTATTATCCCATCCATCCATTTTCCAAACTGCTTATCCTACTGGGTCACGGGGGGTCCGGAGCCTATCCCGGAAGCAATGGGCACGAGGCTGGGAACAACCCAGGATGGGGGGCCAGCCCATCGCAGGGCACACTCACACACCATGCACTCTCACATGCATTCCTACGGGCAATTTAGCAAGTCCAATTAGCCTCAGCATGTTTTTGGACTGTGGGGGGGAACCGGAGTACCCGGAGGAAACCCCACGACGACATGGGGAGAACATGCAAACTCCACGCACATGTGACCCAGGCGGAGATTCGAACCCGGGTCCCAGAGGTGTGAGGCAACAGTGCTAACCACTGCACCACCATGCCGCCCATTTATTATTATTATTATTTATAATTATTAGTAATTATTAATGTAATTGCACGTGTTCGATTTAGAGAATACCATATCGTGACCGTAAACAGTATCCTAACATGCAATATCAGATTTTTACCAGATTTGTTAGTGTTTTTGGTTTGTTTGTAGTTTGTTTGCCTCTCGAAAAAAGAATATCGCTATGAATGTACTAAAATACTTTATAAAGCTTTTAATGTGGTTTGACTAGTTCTTGTTTCTTGTTTGTTTGTCTGAAATAATAATCTTACTCCATAACTGCTAAAATATAAAGCAACAACACAGCAGCGTATTCATGGAGGCAGCCATGTTTGTTCCGAGTTGTGCTAGCTCGAACGGGAGATTGTCGGATGTGATGTCACCCAACTCGGAATTTCCAAGTTCCGAGAGAAAAACGAATGCACCACAAGACTCTGGCTGGAAATTTCTACAATAGAGCCATTTAGTTATTTCTAGAAAAATATTTAGAGCCAATGACCTGATGTCATTGTAACACAGGTCACTGTCCGTGGTGCTGAATTCTCTACTTGATGGGCTGGTGCTGAATGAATATGACAGCTGGCCAACGTGTCTGTGTGCTTCCACTAACTGGCACCCAGACATATAATGACTTTTAACAATGAGAAGGGAAACGTCCAGACAGGAAATTAGTCAACAGTAATTAGTAATCACATATAGTTCTCATTTATCATGATGTAAAATTCAAAAACCTTTTTTTTATTATTAAGGGATAAATGTAATTGAGTTTTAATGTATCCTTTCCGCTCTTAAAATCGCAAATTATTTCTGACTATTAATCTGCACGTTTTAATAATTTCATTAATATTACCTAATTGGTTTGTCTTTTTTATAAAATTTTAAAACTAGCTGTACAATTGTTGATGTTGTTGCTGTTTTGAATGTCATTGGCCTGCTGCCTTACGTCTGTCTAAACATGAGTCAGGGGATGGATGCACTATTCTATGGGGGCCTCTGTAGAGAATAAATGATCCTAATTTTATATTGAGAGAGATGGTTAATTCCTTTTTAATCCATACTGCGTTCAGAGCCCCAGTTCTGCCGTTGATCACTGCTGCATATCATCCCCAAACCAATGGCCTGGATGAGAAAACGAATGATGACATAAAACGGTAAGTCTGTTTTTGAGGTTGTTTTAGAACTGTGTGAGACAGGCTCTATTCTTTTAACATTACATCAGGAATTAGTGATATTATTGACAATCAATCCCTTAATATACAGTATCTCACAAAAGTCAGTACACCCCACACATTTTTGTAAATATTTTATTATATCTTTTCAAGGGACAACGCTAAAGATATGAAACTCTGATAGAATGTAAAGTAATCAGTGTACAGCTTGTATAATGGTGTAAAGTTGATGTCCCCTCAAAATAACTCAACACACAGCCATTAATGTCTGAACTGCTGGCAACAAAAGTGAGATTAAAAATGATTTGTGGCAAGATCGGATCATGTGTGTTGAAGAGTTTCTTATGACTGACAAGTAGTTATTTAAAAACATATCTTGAAACAGCAAATTACATTGTTCTTAATGCTTTTAGAAAATGACTCTTTATCATGATCTGTGAATAATAATAATTTGCTATGAATGTTTTTCCACTTCAGCTTTCCACAATTATTCTTCCCGATGAGAAAAGCTACGGCACGTTTTTTGATGAAAAAAATTAAGTAGTTGAGACAATAAGCAACAACAGCTGAAAACATCTCCTAGTCACAGGAAAAACAGAAGCAGGCATGTGGTAAACGAATACAAAAGAGGTACCAAAACACAGTTTATCATGTTGGAGATGAGGCGCTTCTGTTCAACATGAGGAAGCGGGGACGGAAAGGAGGAAGAACGGAACCGGATTTTACCGGACCTTATGTCATCCAGGCAATATGTGGCAAGCTGGTTACACTGTCTAATTCTGAAGGGGCAACTTTAAAGAACAAATACAATGTAAACCACATACAGAAGGAGCCAAACTGATGTCCCAAGTCAGGAATCACACAAGGTGCCAGAAGAGTATAAGACCAGTAAACCTCCCTCTAGCGCAGAGCTTCTGACAATAGAGAAGGATGCTGACAGTTGAAAAAAAACTCATGTCTGTGTGTTATGAAAGAATATCAATAAATGTTTCCGAAAGGGGCTGACTCATTTGGTAATTATTTATGGCTTATGTTATGGCTGCCAATTTACAGTCTTTACTGAAGTCTGACTTCTTTCGAGTCACCTTTAATATAGATTGGACACTCTCTATGCAATGTGCAATACTTACATAGATGGTAAATGTTTACCTGCTTGCACAGATGGATGATTAGGCAATTAGTGTAAGTGTGTGTGTGTGTGTGTGTTCAATCGCATGTATGTCCAAGGTCCATAGTAAATAATATACACTGATCAAGAGATGCCCGAAAGTGGATAAAAGAGGACATTAGTGGGTGTATCACTTAGTGTAACGCGTGCAGGAAAATGAGCAGGACTGCAAGCCATATAATGACCCTTGTCTAGCTCTTAATACAGTATGCATACAGTGATGTATATACAATGGACAGCTACTATAAGCAGATAGCACAGTACAGGTGCTTAATCTGTATGCTATTTCCATCCATCCATCCATCCATCCATTGTCCAAATTGCTTATCCTACTGGGTCGCGGGGGGTCTGGAGCCTATCCCGGAAGCAATGGGCACGAGGCAGGGAACAACCCAGGATGGGGGGCCAGCCCATCGCAGGGCACACTCACACACCATGCACTCTCACGGGCAATTTAGCAAGTCCAATTAGCCTCAGCATGTTTTTGGACTGTGGGGGGGAACCGGAGTACCCGGAGGAAACCCCACGATGACATGGGGAGAACATGCAAACTCCACACCCATGTGGCCCAGGCGGAGACTCGAACCCGGGTCCCAGAGGTGTGAGGCAACAGTGCTAACCACTGCACCACCATGCCGCCCCCTGTATGCTATTTCATTCTATAAAAAGAAACTTACTGTACTGTACAATAAAGTATTTCACCACTGCTTCTTCCTCAGCTCCCACTGTTTGCTAGCACATGCCTCTTTTGATTTCTTAGTGCAATCTGTGCTTAATTTTTTTTTTGTGAAATGTAAGTGCAGTATCTCTTTATTAAGTGCTATGGTTTAATATGTACATTATTATTTCAGTGCTGTGTATACTGTCCTTAATGTCTTGCCTCTCTCGTATAACTTGAGATACGCCCAAATTGACTTGCAACAAGTGGTCCTGGTTCCAAATGCGGAAGGCGATGGATACCTGTATTTTATATGCTGTAGTGTGCTGGGTGTCAGACATTGCAATGCACCTTGCTTTGATCTTGACCCGTTAGATCAGAGGGAGGTAATCTTATCCAGAAAGGGCCACTGTGTATGATGGTTTTCACTGCAACTCTCTGAACAGCGAACCTAACGGTTATCCCAATACCTTGATCTTGCTAGCATATTTAAATGTGTACCTATTCAGGAATAGAGTGGTGAAGGCATTCAGAGGAGGACTGATGAGATGGCAGCAAGAAAATAGAAAAATTATTTTCCCACGGTCTACTAGCAGCTTTGTGTGGTAATTGTTTGTATTAAAAATACATTGGATCAAGTCAAATTATTTTAATGAAGAATTAACATCTAAAAGCTGCTAGTAGACCGTGGGAAAATAATTTTTATATTTTCTTGCTGCCATCTCGTGGTTAAAAGTAGGTATTGCAATTTCGGCAAGAAATCATTTGTTTTCAAACTGTAGTACCTACTTTCGGCCACGAGATGGCAGCAAGAAAATAGAAAAATTATTTTCCCACGGTTTACAAGCAGCTTTTAGATGTTAATTCTTCATTATAATAATTTGACTAGGTCCAATGTATTTTTAATACAAACAATTACCACACAAAGCTTGCTAAATTGACCGTAGGTGCGCATGTGTGAGTGAATGGTGTGTGAGTGTGAGCTGTGATGGGCTGGCCCCCCATCCTGGGTTCTTCCCTGCCTCGTGCCCATTGATTCCGGGATAGGCTCCGGACCCCCTGTGACCCAGTAGGATAAGCGGTTTGGACAATGGATGGATGGAAATAGCATACAGATTAAGCACCTGTACTGTGCTATCTGCTTATAGTAGCTGTCCATTGTAGATACATCACTGTATGCATACTGTATTAAGAGCTAGATAAGGACAGTGGGTCATTATATGGCTTGCAGTCCTGCTCATTTTCCTGCACCCGTTACACTAAGTGATACCCCCACTAATGTCCTCTTTCATCCACTTTCAGAGATCTCTTGATCAGTGTATATTACTTACTATGGACCTTGGACATACATGCGATTAGACACACACACACACACACACACACATACACTAATTACCTAATCAACCATCTGTGCAAGCAAGTAAACATGTACCATCTATATAAGTATTGCACATTGCATAGAGAGTGTCCAATCTATATTAAAGGTGACTCGAAAGAAGTCAGACTTTAGTAAAGACTGTAAATTTCTTAGCCATAACATAAGCCATAAATAATTACCAAATGAGTCAGCCCCTTTCGGAAACATTTATTGATATTCTTTCATAACACACAGACATGAGTTTTTTTTCAACTGTCAGCATCCGATCCAAATGGGATTCCCATTTCCTTACTGTGGGATCCAACAGAACACGGGCTGACCATCAGTCAACATGTCTTCAACCGTGCAGGACAGGACCCAGTCCAGGCCAAACCTCACGGTGCTGGTGTTAATAAAAAAATGTAAGGAACATGCAGCTGCAGCTCACACACAAACACAGTCCACAGCATCCAGAAAAAGGTCAGGCCTTTTTCTTCTTTAGCTGACTCCGCCCAGACCGCGCCCCCTTTCTGGGCGCCTCGCACTATGCCTTTGAACTGGCCCTGCAGCTTGGCCCGTTTCCTGTTTCCCAATGCAAGTCATAAGATTCACCCGTAAATGATATTTTGAATCGGAACGATATTTATTATTATTGTTTAGATTAAATATATAACGGTTTAATGATTGAATATAACTTGATATTGTTGTTTGTGTTGTTTAGTTTGAGGTTCTAGTTTCTGTCTTTATCCGCTTTCATTTCAGTAGGCAGCTGGTTCATCCCAGACTCAGGGTCTCTCTGCTCTTCATCAAACCCACACCCCCAGTTTGGGAGCACCCTCTCCCTCTCCTCCCCCCACGGCTGTGACCGTTACTCCTCCTTGAGGAGTAACCACTTTGCACCCTATCCCAGCCCCTATACCCACAGGAGTGCATCACCCAGTGACCAGCCGCCCTTGCCTGTCCCCTCACACAAGCACACACTGAAATCATGGTCCTAAGCTCTCTGTGTGGGTTACCACGATAGTACAGCACACCGACGATTACCCTCTGACTGAATCAGAATCAGCTTTATTTGGCCAAGTATGTTCACACATATTGGGAATAGTCAGACATTTAATCAAAATAATTAAGACAAGACATAAACATACAGTTCTGTTGATATGCGATGCATATAACCTCTGCATTCACAGCACTGCTTCAGTTATCGAAGAGCAAATTTCCAAAACTCACTCAGTCCGATAACCTAAAGTAATAAGTCATAATCCTCTTCATACGTTGCAGTAATGGGAATGAAATCTCACTCAGTGTTTATGTAATGGAGCGATGGAATTTCGTGAAATTTCCAAAAGTCCACAGAAATATTCAGAAAAACATTCCTGCAGTTTTTGATATTTGCTTTTCAATTAACACAATTTTCTTCAGTCTGAGGTTTAACAGAATTCAGCCATATGCGGTTCAAAAAAAACTACACAGAACAAAAACAGAAAGGACTTTACATCTGTCTGAAAGGAAAGTTGACACAGGCTGCAGCAGTGAACAAATCAATCAATGTATTAAAGTTAGGCATTAAGTAACTGGAGGCAGTATATACATAACATGATAACATGCCTTTTCTGTATTGACCATATTAAGGACGCTGTAACACTGCCCACCACATACCTGCTTCATTTATTGTTTTATACTTGCAGCTGCTTATTCAGACAGCTCGTCTACCTGTCTGTCCATGTTGCCCTCCCATGACAACTGGTCCAGCCTACAGGTGCCGTCCCATTCCGGCATGTTACCCATGAGTCATAGCGGCACCTCCGGGAGCAGCTCCAGGTGAGCCCGTGCCTCCCCTCCCCCACCTGCCCCCATGCTGAGTCTCGGGCCCCCGTCTTCCCTCTTGTTCTCGCCTATACCCACATCCTGGCCTGTGTCTGCATCGTCTCACCTCGTTAACAGGTCTTTCGCCTTCTTCTGTCCTGATCCATTCAGGCCCATCACTGCATTCTGGGACATGCTTTGATTTATTTCGCCATAGTTACTCTTTGTTTTCCTTTGTACTTTGCACTCTACAAGTAAAATGAATAAAAAATAGGCATTATTTTGATATTGTTTTAGTACAGTGACACTGTAGTATATTTGTTGTTGTTTCCAGGCAACACTGCATGCTGATTTAACGTCTTTCCTTAATCTCCACCCCATTGCTCACACACAGCCAGTATCCCAGTTTGTGGTCAATGAGCTCCTCCTCACTCACCCCAGTCTCCTAGTCCAGTGGAATGTCCAACAGCTTGGGCTCTCAGTTCCTGCGCAGCTCTACAACTCATTACCCAGGGCTCTTGCACCCGGCCACAGTGCCCCTCTCAGGCTCCCCGCTGTATGACAGCACTGCCCCATCGGAAGTTCATGAAGCCTCACAGTACGACGCCTCTCCCCACGCGCGCTTAGCCACCACCGGGACTCCCATCACTCCTCCTTCCCTGTAGGGCGGCGCACTTCCATTATTATTGCAGTTTCTACTGTCACTCTGTTGCTTTTCCTGGTGCTGGACTTTTGACAGATAAATACATTATTTGTTGCATTCAGTGACAAAAGATTGGTCTGTTTAACACCCTCAGTCTCCACCCTATGAGCCCCTTGTTGGCGGCAGAATCAGGAAGATGTCGGAGAAAGCAGATGTAAAGTGAATAGTCACCTCGACAATAATGTGGAAACCGCTTATGGTGATCATGCCTGTGTGGGTGAAATGGATCACTACAGTATAAGCGGATGATGATTATAGACGATTTTTCCCTTTTTCTTTATGTCTGTTTACCATCTAATAGGCATTTTTTTTCTTTGGGATGCGTCTAGGTCAGATACGACCAAAATATTTTTCTCATTTCAGAAGTGAAAAAAAAATATTGCTCTCAGATTCTGTTCAGTTGTAGTTTTTTAAAATAATGTACCTTGATTTGTGTTTGTTTAAAATGCCATTACCTGCTGCTTACTGGGCCGCTGAATATGTCTGGCCCAGCTAAATTTCTTGGTTTAAAAATCTGGCCCAACTACTTTCCAGATCTGGACTAGCCCTACTGAATCATACACTAATTTTATTCTGTTATGTGAGCTGTTGTGATAGGGAGATTTGCAGGATGCTGCACGACGGGTGGTGTCCCTGCTGCAGAATGCCCTGTCTGAAGCAGCACCTAGAGACAGTGAGGGTTGTTGTTATCACCTTAATATTGTATATACGCAATCTGTTATTTCTTAACTAATATAATTGTAATGTATTCTTCTGATATATTGTGCACAGCCAACAAATAAGAGAAAAATGCAAAACCAAAGGAAGTCTTTGGCAACAATACCAAAGTCTTTTTTCTAAACCAACTGAGAGTCAGTTAGAGGGGTGTTCATTATCAGTATTGTTGCTGGCATTTCTGAAAATGTGCCAAATTTGGTCAAGTGCCTATTTTTCAAATGCAGTCCCTGGCCAAGATGAAGAAAGTTCATGAAGACTACATGATAATATTAAGCACTGACATAACAAACAACATTTTTACATGCAAAATATACAGGAAATATACACTGCAACAGGCTAGGATAGACAAATAACCAAATACACTTGCAAGCCTGACCACTTTAGACCCCAGATTAGAAAATTGGTGAATGAGCATATATTTTTTCCAAGTTTTGTTTTGTTTTCAAGTTCTCACAAAAAAAAAAAAAAAAAAAAAAAAAAAAAAAACATTTTCCCACTATAGCCAGATCCAGTTTCTGTGGGGGGCGGGGGGGGGGTGACAATTTGTAGTAATAACTATTTCCTCCCAAGTCCCGAGACCTCCATGACAGATAGATATAAGTTGCTAGTGTTGATCGGCAGGAAATCTTCTCCAAAGCCCCACCACCACCTCACACCAATCCACCCAGGGTTTACTTCAAATAAATTTGCTGGTAATACAAACCGGATCAACTTGTGGTTTGTGTCCACGTGTACTAGAGACAAAGGCCCTGGTACATTCTGCGTACAACACAGCCAAGACTTGACAACCTTGATATGATGCGATATATGTGTCCCTAACACAGAGCTCATACTCTTTCATTCTTCTTAAGATTGTTCTTCTTGAAACACCCATCAGTGTGGCTATGCAAGGCACAGGAAGTTGAGTATGGAACATTTCTTTCAAACGTTGTTCTTCAGTCAAAATCTTGGGTCGTCTATTGGTGGCAGCGACTTCCGGTGTGACACATGGGGCTGGACGTTCCAGATGTGCCCTCACAAGGTCAAAGAGCTCTTGCAAAGCCAGGGTGATAGCAGGAGGTACTTCAATGTGATTAGACAGGGCCTGCAGAAGATACAGCTCCTGATGACAAAGGAACGCCAGGTAATCCAAATTTAGTGGAGTCGCGCTGAATCCCATTTCTATTTTATGCAGAAGACTTTCGAGAAGGTGGTATCTGAGCTGTTCACAGAACAAATTATAGTTATTGAGGTGTCAAGATCTGGTCTCTGATCCACACACTAGGCCTACCATTCAAAAGTTTTAATTATGAAAATGAAATGTTTTTGTTTTGTGAGGTGCTTGTTCATGTATGATGATGTAGTGGCTGCTCTGTTTGACCGTGGTAAACCTTGTCACAAACAATATAAGTGAAGAAGTATGACATTAGATCTAAGGACCAGAGTCAAATAAAGTAAAATAAAATCCATAAAAAACACTTACTCAGTGGAGATTCCAATGTAGCAGGCAGACAGCTTTATGGCTTTAATAATGAGTGTATTTAGCAGCTACAAGGACAAAAGATATTAAAAACCTCTCCATTCTAATGCTAATTTAATAAACATTAACAGATAGCACTTAAGGTGGTTTCGCCTATAGTCTGCTAACACTAATCCGAGAACTGATATCTGACGAGCGCTCTTCCCAGGATTTGAATTTATTAAATTGGCTGTGTGATGTTGTATTAAGAAATGTTATTCACAATGCAATTTATCGTACATTGGCCCATTCTTTTATATATGGTAAGACGAAGTGGGAAATTCGAGCGAGCGAGTGCTGTGCAGACGCGAGCGCGTAGAGGGGATGGGTTTTCAGCACTGGAGCACACACACGCGCGTGGTTCTACTTTTGGCACTAATTTAACGCCGAGCGAGTGAGTGAGTGCTGTGCAATCGCGAGCGCGTAGAGAGCATGGATTTTCTGTTCGCGAGCGCATGCGCGCGTGGTTTTTATGCGCACGACTTTTGGCATTAATTTAACGCCATAGAAATGTGTGTTTAAAAGGGGAGGAGGTCGGGTTGCAGCGCTGGTGTGAGCGGTTTCTCCGGGCAGTTCGCTCGAGGCTAACGTGGCTTGGGGAACGTGGTGTACCCGTCACCCATGCCAGGGAAGAAATCAAAACCGAAATGCTAGGAATATGGACTTCATCTTACGTCAAGCGTTTTCCCCTCCATTGACGCCCATAAAAAAAGTCCATATTCGTAGCATTTCGGTTTTGATTTCTTGTCAGGTAAGTCTTTATAGCCAGATACATTCGCGAGAAATTTGGTGATTTGTGGTGGCTGTTTTGATACATTAAGTTGCGTTACGCATTTTCACATTAAGCGTTTTAGAATGTCCCGTGGCAGGTATCTCCTTCTATTGCCCTAGGGAGGGTTGTAACCCTCGTCTGTATATTAATAAAGAATAATCCTTCTATTCCTGTCTCATGTATCTGTCCCTCCCCAGCAATTTAACGAAATTTGGTGGCAGCGGTTACAAGTGAACCCGTTTAAGTTTAGCGCTCATACTTCCGTCCATATGTTTAAGACCCACCTTGGCTGACTTAGCTGACATGTCTTGATTTCATAATCTTCAAATTTGTAATCTTTTCTCCTTCATCTAACTCCATGTTTTTAACTTCTTGTCATTTTCTTGCCGTTTGACTCAGAAAATTATCAGACTTAAATGACACGTCAGCCTGTGCAGACAGCGATTTCAGTGTTTTAATAAATTGGCCAGCAGGTGGGGGCAGTGCTCAGTTTCATTAATGCCATTCAGAAAACTTTCAGGCTTTATGTCTTAATGAACAGCCTAGAGAAAGACAAAGCATTATATTACTGATACATACAGCAGATCCCCAACTCAGGCTGTGTTGCATATTCTTAACAGTGCTACAGTATGTTCACACAGCCAGTACAAACAAACTTGCAAGATCTAGACCAGGGGTCACCAACCTTTTTAAAACGGAGAGCTACTTCACAGGTACTGAGCCATACGAAGTTTGATATCAGTTTGAAACGCCCTCCTAAACATGTCTAAACTTCATGTATGATAAACATGTTTTAAATGCTTTTTTATATTCAATTTCAAATCTATATAAATGCAAATGTGATAGATTAGAAACAGGATAAAATTAAATTTTAGATGATGTTCGCTGGTGAGTTGTGCTATTTTATAGAACAGGTCCACGGGCAACTCATGTGGTCATTGGGGGCATCCTTGGGGCACCATGTTGGTGACCCCTTATCTAGACCTACCACATCAGGTAGGAAGGTGCCTATTTCTACCAACTATTCAGACCATCAGACCCAAACCATACATTCAGTCATGCACAGGCACTCCACTAGAGGGCTCTACATTCTGTCCTACATCTGCTCACCTGTTAGACCCACACTCAGTCTCCATCCTGATTTCTACCTACTACTCGGACTATCTCACCCAAACCAGTCCTGTGGCCTGTTCTATGAAGCGGGCTTACTGGCTTATCGGGGTAACTTGTCGGATTTCTTGATCGGGACCTCCAACTGCTCTGCCATAGAGAGCATCCTAACATGCTGCCTTACGGTGTGGTATGCGGGCTGCTGGTGGCCTCCTACTGCTCTGCCATAGATAGCATGCTAACATATGGCCTTACGGTGTGGTATGCGGGCTGCTGGTGGCCTCTATGACTTTTTTGTAGACAGTCCATCTGTGTGGTGCTGTTTGCACGAATTGTTTTGGGAAATGCACTTACAGTTTTGCAGATGTTAAGGGTGATTCCAGAAATGCATCAAAGCAACTGAGGAACTGCAATGTCGCTGTACAGTTCCTTATAATGGGCGCCAATGTAATGTGAAGAGTGGCAAATAAACCGATTCACTATTTACTATCATGTACATCATTTAAAATGCTTGTTTTTAAATGCAAATGTGTGAATATAAATGTAAGCAGTAAAGCTACAATCTGCTCCTGTTTATCTAATTGTTCTCATTTTAACTGGATGTTAAGGAGTAAATTAATAAACGTCATGTAAGTGCACATTAGAATGCTTTTTCACTATTACTTAAATTCCCATGTGAACAGCCAATCAGATCAGCCTGATGTGTGTCTCTCTGTTTCCTCTCTGTTTCCTGCCCTTTCATCCCGACCACGACCATGATCTCTCACTTAGCAGCAGAGCAGTTTATTCTAAACAGTGGAACCACAAAGATGTTCAGACTCTTTGGTCTTCTCATTTTCATTAGTAAGGCCCTAAAATATAAATTATTTTTGGATTTTAATATTTTCATTTATCTATATGATGTGATCAGTGGAATTTGGCCATTTAATCTTCATCATAGTCAATAGTTATTTAGATTACTATTATATGTCTTATTTGATTATGATTTTTTTGTTTTTCTGTTTTTGCAGACACTGCACCGACTACAGATGTTGTTCAGCCCAGTCACCTGATGAGGGTTCAGCTTGGAGACAGTGTGACCCTGACATGCTTCTGTCAAGGAGAAACAACTTCTGTTGCTTGGTTTAAACAAGCTGCTGGTCAGAAGCCCCAGCCCATGGCGAAAGCACTTCGCTACGTACCTGGTGAATTTTACAAGGAATATAAAAGCATAAAACGTTACTCCTTACTGAATGCAGAGGGGAGTTTTAACCTCACTATTTCTAACGTGGAGCCGTCAGATTCTGCAGTGTATTATTGTGCTGCTGTGTTTCTTCATGAGGTCACCTTTGGGAATGGAACCTTTGTCATAACCACAGGTAAATGAGATTCCAGCTATTTTCATATTTGATTTATTATAATGTCAGTAAGATTGTTCCCTGCAAAATAATTTTGACAGTTTAGTTGTTTGTCGATATAAAATTAGCAAAGATACCTTATTGTCTGCTTTGTTCCATAAATGTTTTTCTAAACATCAAACAAAATCATTCATTATTATTATTATTATTATTATTATTATTATTATTATTATACAATTTGTTGCATTTTGCTTGCTGTCAGCCAAAACGCCTAACCTTCTCTTTATACAGATGTTAATGTTACACATTGCAGCCTCTTTAAAAGAAATAACATAAAAAAATGTTTGAGTTGCTATATACAGTATAGGACTGTGCAAAAATCTTAAGCAACGAAAGAAAATTATTTTTTGACGTTATTTATCTGAGCAGTCAGTGTGTATTCACTCTGAAAAAAAAGCATACTTAAACATATGAACTAGGGATGTGCACCATTCAGAACTGATTTGAGAATGAAATTCTCAAATACGTATCCTAAAATTCAGGATTTTGAATACGTATATGAACTTGAATTTCAGTTCATTTTGTTAATCTGAATTACATTTGAATTGTGGTTGAAAACAGGTTGTGGCATTGAAATTTATATTTGAATTTAAAGAAGAAGAACGAAAAAGGGTTTGGATTCAAATTCAAGTTCATATACGTACTGTAGGTGTAGCTTTTAACTAAAATATGAACTTTAATTTAAATATGAATTATACATAAACACATTAACATTGTTATACATCATTGTTATAAAAATGTCGTTTTGTTCAGAATGAAATAATGCAACATTTGAAGTGTCACCTAAAACAATAATTATACTGTCATTTTGTGCACCATGGTGGATCTGCTCATAGGAAGAGCTGAGTGTCTCTCCTTAGAAGTCAGTGTTGGCTGCAGTGACTGCAGTTTCTAACCTAAGAAACGTCCCAAACACTTTTCCTGCATCAAAAGTCAAACTAGTCCCTATTCCTGCCATGAAAGCTTCACATAATGTCACTGATACCTGAGCCAACCATGTTTATCAGAGGATGCCAACCCTTTGGCTGCAGCTTTCTCTGCACAGGCTGAGAGAGTCTTCAGTGTAGCAGGAAAAGATTTCAGGCCAGAAGATTGCAGATTAAATCATGAAACCTTTGAAGATATTATGCTGACTAAATGTAATAATAATGAAAAATTAGCAATGTGTATTGGAATGAAGCATAATTGCATTTGCCATGACGTTTTGCTTTCCGCTGTAGTGCTATGGTTGAACAGAAAAACTTACTTTTGTGCGCATAAGAAAATAAATAGGAGCAACTACCAAACCAAGTAATTCCTTTTACTATGTATACTTTTTCTTTAATGTTAAAAGATAGACAAACTAGTAATGGGCAAACAGCTCTTCGGCTCTTGAATTAAATCATGCAGGTACTACAGCAAAATGCTCAAAAATACCAAAACACATCAAGAACTAAATATGCAAAAACAATAAATACCTTCCTGTGGAAAAGGGGCAACATAAACCAAATGTAAAGTCACGAAAATCATGAAAATATAAAGTACACTTTACACACTTCATTTCTTTGAATTGAAATTAATTATATTCATCTACCTTCATACATTAATACAAGACATTATATAATTATAATGTTTGTTATTATCATATAATTTTTATTTAGGTATTATGTAGGTGCAGTTAATGTATAGTGTTACCTGATATATACTAATAAGCAGTAATACAATAAAAAGAGAAAAGAATGTCAGCTGTTCTCCAAGAAGTTACTGATTTCTTGGATGGCTAGAAGAACATCGATTCAGTTCCCAAAAATCTGTAAGAACAATTTTTGAGGATCTGTATTTTCCATTGTTATTCTCAAAGCGCTGTCATCATGACTATTTTGCTTTTCAGGTAAAGACTCCAACAGCAGGACTGTGGTACAGCAGCCTGTGTCTGACACATTGCAGCCTGGAGACTCTGTGAGTCTGCAGTGTACGATAGAGACTGGGAGCTGTGCAGGAGAACACAGTGTTTACTGGTTCAGACATGGATCAGGAGAATCCCTTCCTGGAGTCATTTACAGCCACGGAAACAGCAGTGATGAGTGTGAGAAGAGCCCTGAGGCTGGATCTCCTACACGGAGCTGCGTCTACAGCCTCCCCAAGGGGAACCTCAGCCTCTCTGATGCTGGGACTTACTACTGCGCCGTGGCCATGTGTGGGGAGATGCTGTTTGGGAACGGCACACAGCTGGATATAGATGGTAACACCCAGTGAGGGGAGATGCTGTTTGGGAACGGCACACAGCTGGATATAGATGGTAGCACCCAGTGTGGGGAGATGCTGTTTGGGAACGGCACACAGCTGGATATAGACGGTAACACCTAGTGTGGGGAGATGCTGTTTGGGAACGGCACACAGCTGGATATAGATGGTAACACCCAGTGTGGGGAGATGCTGTTTGGGAACGGCACACAGCTGGATATAGATGGTAACACCCAGCGTGGGGAGATGCTGTTTGGGAACGGCACACAGCTGGATATAAATGGTAACACCCAGTGTGGGGAGATGCTGTTTGGGAATGGCACACAGCTGGATATAGATGGTAACACCCAGTGTGGGGAGATGCTGTTTGGGAACGGCACACAGCTGGATATAGATGGTAACACCCAGTGTGGGGAGATGCTGTTTGGGAACGGCACACAGCTGGATATAGATGGTAACACCCAGCGTGGGGAGATGCTGTTTGGGAACGGCACACAGCTGGATATAAATGATAACACCCAGTGTGGGGAGATGCTGTTTGGGAACGGCACACAGCTGGATATAAATGGTAACACCCAGTGTGGGGAGATGCTGTTTGGGAACGGCACACAGCTGGATATAAATGGTAACACCCAGTGTGGGGAGATGCTGTTTGGGAACGGCACACAGCTGGATATAGATGGTAACACCCAGCGTGGGGAGATGCTGTTTGGGAACGGCACACAGCTGGATATAAATGGTAACACCCAGTGTGGGGAGATGCTGTTTGGGAACGGCACACAGCTGGATATAGATGGTAACACCCAGTGTGGGGAGATGCTGTTTGGGAATGGCACACAGCTGGATATAGATGGTAACACCCAGTGTGGGGAGATGCTGTTTGGGAACGGCACACAGCTGGATTTAGATGGTAACACCCAGTGAGGGGAGATGCTGTTTGGGAACGGCACACAGGTGGATATAGATGGTAACACCCAGTGTGGGGAGATGCTGTTTGGGAACGGCACACAGCTGGATATAGACGGTAACACCTAGTGTGGGGAGATGCTGTTTGGGAACGGCACACAGCTGGATATAGACGGTAACACCCAGTGTGGGGAGATGCTGTTTGGGAACGGCACACAGCTGGATATAGATGGTAACACCCAGTGTGGGGAGATGCTGTTTGGGAACGGCACACAGCTGGATATAGATGGTAACACCCAGCGTGGGGAGATGCTGTTTGGGAACGGCACACAGCTGGATATAGATGGTAACACCCAGTGTGGGGAGATGCTGTTTGGGAACGGCACACAGCTGGATATAGATGGTAACACCCAGCGTGGGGAGATGCTGTTTGGGAACGGCACACAGCTGGATATAGATGGTAACACCTAGTGTGGGGAGATGCTGTTTGGGAACGGCACACAGCTGGATATAGATGGTAACACCCAGTGTGGGGAGATGCTGTTTGGGAACGGCACACAGCTGGATATAGATGGTAACACCCAGCGTGGGGAGATGCTGTTTGGGAACGGCACACAGCTGGATATAGATGGTAACACCCAGTGAGGGGAGATGCTGTTTGGGAACGGCACACAGCTGGATATAGATGGTAACACCCAGCGTGGGGAGATGCTGTTTGGGAACGGCACACAGCTGGATATAGATGGTAACACCCAGTGAGGGGAGATGCTGTTTGGGAACGGCACACAGCTGGATATAGACGGTAACACCCAGTGAGGGGAGATGCTGTTTGGGAACGGCACACAGCTGGATATAGACGGTAACACCCAGTGAGGGGAGATGCTGTTTGGGAACGGCACACAGCTGGATATAGATGGTAGCACCCAGTGAGGGGAGATGCTGTTTGGGAACGGCACACAGCTGGATATAGATGGTAGCACCCAGTGAGGGGAGATGCTGTTTGGGAACGGCACACAGCTGGATATAGATGGTAGCACCCAGTGTGGAGAGTATATCTGCTTCAAAGTTTTATTTAGCTTATTCTGCTATTAAGACATTTATTTCTTATTTTAATGTAATGAATTTTCTAATTTAAGTGCTTAAATTTAATTACACAGATGTTAATTTAATAATTATTTCAAATATGACAATAGAAATTGTTAAAATGCAAATAAAGTTCATGTTAAAATTGGACTACTTACAAAACAACTGCTGTAATGTGTTATAGATTTGATCTTTAACTAATGTAATGTAAGCAAATGGGAAATGTGTCTCTATATCATTATGCTGAAATCTATCTCTTTGTTACAGGCTTTCAGAAGCTGCTGGATCCTCTTCACTCTGGCTTGCTGATAGTTTTATCTTGCAGCATTATTCTGAACGTTGCTCTCATTTGTATGAGATATAAACTGACCTGTACGCACTGTGCAGGTACGCTGTCCTGCTTTATGCACTCAGAAGAGGGCGAAAATGTAGTTTTTAACAAATTATAGAAATATAAAATTGTTTTATGATAGATAAAATTTTCATATTAAAACCACTCTTGCAGGTAATACAGTTTAAAAATCCATTATTAAATCTCACCTTATTTATATAAACCTTTTTGTACTGTAAGATTTACATTTTTGTATTATATCTTTCATATTTTGCAAAATCTATTGAAATATACATGTTGCAATAAGTTGCATATCAATAACTTTTATTACCAAGATCTCCTTTATAGCAATTTTATTATATATGATATATGAGAACAAATAACACATATCCAAACAAGCACACTTACATTGACAGAAGTCATTTTTACTTTCATTTTTGAGACAAAAAGGATGTTGATTGCTTGAAAATTCTGAATGTTATCTGACCACTTTATGATACTGTGTGAAATTAAATAATATATTGATGTGTTATATATTTTAAACAGATGAAAAGAACAGTGATATATCAAAAGTGGAATGGTCACGCAAGCAAGTATGTAATAAATATTTCAAATTACAAATCGTCAGTAAAACAAATGAACCTCAGACTGATTTCCATCCTGGGATCAGCATTTTAAGTGCTATTTGTGCATATAAGTAATAGCAAACCGATTTTTTCAATCCAATTCTGCCATCTTTGTCTCCCCAGTGCCATGACGAGGACACACTGAATTACGCTGCCCTGAACCTTAAGAAGCCAAATCCCAGGAGACAGAAGAAAGACGGGAATAATGACACTCTGTATTCTGACCTCCGCTACAGAGATTATGAATAAAGATGCTTCTCATTCATGTCAGTCACACAGAGTGTTCAGGGTGTAGCTTTAATAATGTTCAGAGGAGGGCAGGGGAGCCAGTGCTTCTGAGACTGAATCACAGGATTTTACGGAGTTTGGTGTCAGTGTGTTTGGGGCGCATTTTTACTGGAAGTGCAAATGTTCAAGCCAGACTGGGGGCTGAGGGAGGGGGAGAGGGGAGCCACAGAGATTATTTCTTCATGGCATGGGGGGAATAAGCGGCTTTAATGTTGTGGAAAGGCTGAGTTGTTGCAATCAGTTCTTTGATGTGACACATGCTTACTTGTCTCCCTTGTGTACCATGCTGAATGGTTTGGGGCAAACGCACAGGGACTGATCGATTATATTAAACAGATGAAAGAAACTGAATGAAAATTTCAAGTGTTCTTAAATTACGTTTTTCATTTAATGTTGTGTACTGTATGTATTTTTGAGTATATACATGTACCTGTATATATACCTGTGTCGTTAATAACGATGTGGATAATTAAGAAAGAGGAGTTTTGTTGCTTGCTCCCTGTCCTGTTACTTGGCTCACAAACATACACACACATAGACACACACACACACACGCACACAAACATACACACACAGATACACACAAACACACATGCACACACACACACACACACACACAAACATACACACACATAGACACACACACACACACGCACACAAACATACACGCACAGATACACACAAACACACATGCACACACACACACACACACACACAAACATACACACACATAGACACACACACAAACACACACACACACACATACATACACATAGACACACACACAAACACACACAAACACAGACACAGAAACACACACATGCACACACACACAAACATACACACACATGCACACACATACACACACACACACACACATACACACACACACAAACATACACACACAGACACACACATGCACACACACTCACACACACACTGCTACGGCTCTGTAAGAACACTACCATGCTCTTTTGTGTGAGTGGGGTGGGGGGTGTTAAATAAGATGAAAATGACAATGGCTGTACTTTTGTTATGCCAGTTGTGTTTCTATCGTCATTGTATCATATTCCACAAGCTTTTTATTCTACAAGATGTACAAGCCAGTCAGTGTATTCA
The DNA here is from genome assembly GCF_023856365.1 of Brienomyrus brachyistius. NCBI lineage: Eukaryota > Metazoa > Chordata > Actinopteri > Osteoglossiformes > Mormyridae > Brienomyrus > Brienomyrus brachyistius. Next base: position 825,961 of record NW_026042336.1, on the reverse strand, counting down.
GTGGGGTGTTCAGGAGTCATTAGGTTCTGAAAAATGTCTTGCATTTAAAACATAATGTACTTTTGAATACTTAAGTATTTTTAGATGCAAATACTCCAGTACTTTAACTGAAGTAAAAAATTAACTGAAAAGCTTTGAGTATTATTTGACGAGGAGTATCTATACTTAACTCAAGTAGTGAAGTTGTGTACTTTGTCCACCTCTGTCCAAAAGTGACATACAGCTGTAAGCTGTTTTGGTTTATTTGTCTGCTGAGTGCTTCTCTGCAGTGCTGCAGATGTTTCCACTGGTTAGATGCAGCTCAGGAAGACTGACCCACTGACTGCACTGTGCTGGGCTCACTTTGCAAAGAGTAAAAACTACACAGAGAGAACAATACCTGCTGCTTGTAAGACCCTGTTTCCTCTCTACCTCACCCAGGTCACGCTTTGAAGTATTCAGCCTAAGTTATTTTATCCAAACAAGCCACCATTATTATTCATGCAGCTGAACATTTGACTGGAGCACATGATTGTTACATATCACTACCCTGTACATGGAACAGAATGTACAGCTTTCACAACAGAACAAAATTCTCATCAGTCCACATCTGAAACCACCACACATCTTAGGGATCCCATTTATAATGGTACATTTTTGTTTTATTCACATTCTTTTTCATCACACAGATAAACACCATCCATTAATCTTACAGCATGTATGTTGGTCAGGGTGATGGGGACGACACCACCTATATCGAGTGTGATTTAAGGCCAAGACCTTAAAAGGGAGAGTCAAGACTGAGGCTTGTTACAAGAGCAGTGGGGCACAAAACAACAAACAACATCATTATGAATGTAAAAGAAATGTATGTATTTATAAATATAGGGTAATAATAGAAACAAAAAATAAGAATATATTACATACAGGAATATTATAGGAATATTAAAATTAACTTATGCACAATCCTTAACTTATACACAATCCTATTGCATGTAACATTATTGCTCATGTGCAAGATATTAGCCTCCCAAAGGAAGCTGCCACACAGGGGAATAATGCACTGGCTCAATGCAACACTGCACATCAGTGAATAAGGAGGAACAATATTGCAGATCAGCAGCAGATAGAAACTGTATCAGAAGACAGTGAACAGAGGAAAAGTTCAATGAGCAGAGTGCAGATTATAAAGCCTGACTGCTGTGGGGCCCAATGACCTGCGGTACCGTTCTGTCACACGCCGGGTGTCTGAGTCTCTTACTGAAGGAGCTGCCCCGGGCCTCCATAGTCTGCTGGGGGGGTGAGAGGAGTCACATAAAATTGATGACAGCCTTGTTATCTCATCCATCTACTCTACAGTGCCAAGGGACGCTCCTCCCTGATGATGAGAGGAGTTTAAGCATGTGGACATTTGGGATAATGTAAGTTCATAACTGGATAGTCAGCTGTACGACTTCCAGTCTGTAGGCAGACTCATCGCCTTCAGTTATGATGGCAAACGTAGTAGTATCACCTGCAAAATTCAGGATCTTCACTGGAGCAGCAGTGATTTGTGTAGAGACTGAAGAGGAGGGGGAGAGCACAGAGCCTGGAGGAGCTCAGTGCTGAGGGTCAGCGTGTCTGATGTGTGCTGTAAGCATACAGATGTCCTGCATTTGTGGAACATTTTGTTTGTGCTGCTGTTTAAATGTGTTGTTGATGCTGCAGTCAGTAATTTTCCACTAGCAGTCTCACCTCCGCATTTTACAGGAAGACTGACCGACTGAGAGCAGGGTGTTTGTGTCTCTCGTCTCAGTGAGCGAAAACCACACAACCGTCAGGTCCTCAGCTCAGGCCCTCTGCTTCACTAGAAAAACCACAAAGGGTATTTTTATCTAAAAGGGGGTGAGCAAGTGAGATGTTATTGACAGCATGAATTTGTCTACTAACATTTTAAATTCAAACCTAAAAAGCAGTATGTCCAGGATGTCAGTAATTACATTTAGTCAGTATGAACAATTTGGGTGCAATAATATAGAATAATGTAGAATTTTGCATAATTCAGTTAATACCAGTAAGATACCGATCATTAACACTATAAGGTCATGTTGCTGAATCTCATTGTTAAAGTTAAATGAATCTACGCATTTTTATACACAAAAGACTGTGCTTAGTTCATCTTTCAGTCAAAATCACACAGTGAGGCAAATCTGAGCATCTTAATTGTTTTTGTCTGTATGGAATGGCATCCCATGCAGGCCTGTGCTCTGTGCTTCCTGGGACAGGTCCCACCCTCTCCAGAGCCTGACGAGAATTAGTAGTCGCTGGATAAAAGAATGACAAAAGATAAAAATACAAAAGTCATTTTTGCTGTCTAACCTCTGATTACTGCATGACATTTCTGATGACTGATAAGTAGAAGATACGTTTAGTCTGTTTCTTGGTGGTAAGATGTTTCCAAAAGGAGAACCACAAAGAGCACAGTCATTTTCAAGGTTATTTCTCACTGGTCAGTGTGAAAGGCTGCATCATTACTATAATGCCGGGCTCAGCACAGTGACTGCACCTGCTCTGCACTGTAGACCACAAGCCATTCTGCAGACCATCAGCCCTGAAAGTTAAAACAGGACTCGTTGTGTGTCATGTGTTGTTTAATAAAAATTTACAGGACAGAACATAGTGGATTCAGTTTCCTTTGCTCTTACACTCCCAGTCCAAAGTGTGGCCACAACTGCTGTCAATGCATCTGTCTCTTTTTTCACTGTGTTATTCACCTTAATATCAAAAGACTCCAAACCGGTACAGTAATGCAGAACAAATATTGTAACTAACAAGAAAGTGGGGAGGTAATGGGCAGAAGTGTTGGTTTTTGGTAACTCCACTCCTCTGACCTCCACTCCATTTTAGGTTCCTTGGAAAAATATCAAACACCTAGGGGTTAAAGTCGACACCAACCTTAAGTTTGACACTCAGATATGGTCAGTTGTCAAGTCAAACTTTTTACAATTGAGGCAGTTGGCCAAAATAAAGCCAATTCTTTCTAGGCAGCACTTTGAGACAGTAATCCACTTTTTTGTCGGTACTAGTTTGGACCACTGTAATGCCCTCTATGTTGGAGTTAGAGGCTCCACTATTGTTCACCTCCAGAGGGTTCAAAATGCTGCCGCACATGGAAATATGAGCATGTCTCCCCCATTTTAGCCTCACTCCACTGGCTGCCCGTACATTTTAGGATTCATTTTAAAATTCTGTTATTTGCTTTTAAAGCCCTCAAGGGTCTTGCTCCACCTGACCTCTGTGAGCTGCTTCACCCTTACACCCCCACCCGCTCTCTCAGGTCAGCTGATCAGCTGCTCCTGACGGTTCCTAAGACTCAGCGTGAGCTTAGAGGGGATCGAGCTTTTGCAGTCGCAGATCCTAAAATGTGGAATGACTTGCCTTTTCACATTAGAGAGGCCTCTTCTCTGTCCGTTTTTAAATCTCTTTTTAAAACTCATCTCTTCTCCTTCACCTTTGACACGTTGTGAGATGTTAATTTTAATAGTAAATTTTGTTTTAATCTTCGCCTTTTCTTTATTAATTGATTTTTTTAAATTTTATTAATGGCCTTTTACTCACATTTAATGTTTTGGTTCTTATTAAATTTCTTTTACTTCGTTTTTAAGTGTGTGAATGTTATTATTTATTCCTTTGTGCAGCACTTTGGTCCATAAGGTTGTTTAAAGTGCTTTTCAAATGAAGCTGGATTGGAATAGATTGGAAGATGGCTCAACAAATCTCTCTCCCAGTATGTAAAATTCGACAGAGGGGCGCAAGGTGACATTCTGTCAGGGGCCCAGAATTTTTAGCTACACCTCTGTGTTACTGTGTTTTTTTTGTCCTAGCCATCAATAACTCTGGAGTTGCTATATCGCCACCTGGTGGTGAAAAGATCAGACAAAAATATGTACATATGTGTCACGATCGGGGTGGTGCAGGCAGGCGATCGTGCGGGTAAGGCGTGCAAGGAGCAAGCGGACAGGCAAATACGGGGCAAAACGGGAGTTTAATCAAAGGACTTCGGACGGGAAACATCAGATGCCAACTTACATCAATGACGGACAAGGGAAACAGGTCAGACCAGGACTTAAATACACAGAGTAAGCAGACAAAGCTGGCGACGATCAGGGAAGCACACGTGGATAATCAGGGGGCGTGGCACACACGAGGAGTGGACGGGCCGGGCATGACAACATGTTACCAACAGTTTGAAATTGAAGTGCAGAGTTAGCAGGTTTAATTAATCGTCCCCACGGATGCCAGTCATGAAATTTGAGAATTGCAAGTTAAAACACAGGAAAAAATCAGGAACACTACAAGATAAAATATTTACCAAACACTCAATGTGCATCCAGGGTGACAAGGGACAACTGGAGGATGATGTGACAATCTGACAGTGACATTCACAGCACTTTATATGTTGCCAAAAAAAGAAAAGGGGATTAAAATCAAAAATCTGAAATCATGTATTAGGGTGGGGCTGCTTGGTGGTGCAGTGATTAGCACTGTTACCTCCCACCACTGGGACTCGTTTCGGTTCGAGTCTCCGCCTGGGTCACATGTGTGTGGAGTTTGCATGTTCTTTCTTGCTAAATTGGCCGTAGGAGTGCATGTGTGTGTGAATGGTGTGTGAATGTGCCTTGCGATGGGCTGGCCCCCCCGTCCTGGGTTATTCCCTGCCTCGTGCCCATATCCTTCCAGGATAGGCTCCGGACCCCCCGCGACCCAGTAGGATAAGCGGTTTGGACAATGGATGGATGGATGTATGAGGGTGAGTCACAATGACAACAGCTGCTCTGTTGACTTGGTCCCAGGAGTCGTCAGCGTTGGTCTGCCGGGGCCCCCGTCCTGTCTGTGGAAGCACCCCTCTTGTTGGCTGTTCTCTCTGCCTGGGCCCCCTCTCCTGCTGCCTCACCTTTGGGTTGAAGTGGCTCCCCAGTGCTTCTGTAAAGCGCTTTGTGTATCTTAGGAAAGGGCTGTATAAATGTAACATTCATTCATTTATTCAAGGTCCCAGCCAGAAGAGTGCAGTCCCACACTGTCCCCTGCATCACTTCACTTTAGCACCTGTTACCAGTAAAAGTCAAGTCAAGTAGGTCTTTAATGTTATTTTTAACTTTACACGGTTGAGTATAGTACAGAGTTACAAAAGAAACAGCGTTTTCCTTGGATCAAGGTGCTACTTAAATTAACACAAGACTAACACATAACAGTCTAGCAACATACTGTATGGTGCATAATGAGCAAAAACTGCAAACATTGCTGGACAGTGCAAAAAGAGAGGACAACTGACACCAACGAGCACAAACAGCACAGTAAACCCAATACTGATAAGGTGCAGTTTGGTTGTGCAATGAGGTAGCAATAAAAATAAATAAAAGTAACTGTAAACATGGCTACAATAAGATAAAAAATAGTAGTTAAATAATAAAGTGTGTTAATGAGTGTATGTGTGTGTTGTATCAGATTAGTCCCTGAGAGTTCAGTAGTCTGACGGCATGGGGGATAAAGCTGTTTGAGTCTGGCTGTGAAGGCCTGAATGCTCCGGTACCTATTTCCAGAAGGCAGGAGGGTGAAACGATAATGTGAGGGGTGGGTGGGGTCATCCACAATGGTGGTGGCTTTGCGGATGCGGTGTGTGGTATGAATATCCGTGATGGAGGTGAGAGATACTCCAGTGATCTTCTCAACTGTCATCACTATCTTTTGTAGGGACTTGCGATCTGAGGCGACACAGTTCCCAAAGCAGACCGTGATGCAGCTGCTCAGGGTGCTTTCAACAGTTCACTGATAGAATGTGAGGATGGGAGATGGGCTTTTCTGAGCTTCTGTAGAAAGTAGAGGTGCTGCTGTGCTTTACATACTATGGAGCTGATGTTGAAGGACCTGGTGAGATTCTCCGCCACAGTGCACACAGTGAGTACATTGCACCTGCCGGTCCATGTTACATCACAGGAATGACCTGAGCAAACTTAGGCATCTTGGGTGTGAACTGGATCATTAGCACCTAATAGCTGTGCTTTTATTATAGATGCTCTACATTTTATTTACATAAATATTTCTCCTCTTTCCATATTTAGCAGTGAGGTCTGCAATGCCACTCGTTTTGTGTCACACTGTTGGGTGTCAGCAGGAGCCAACTGACCTTCTATTTAGTTCTCTCACCTCGTCTCAGTGTCCTCCCATCATCAGCAAGGAAAGCTGAGCTATAGTCTACTTCTTATGTTCCTCTTCTCTTCAGGTAATGAGCAGCTCCCTTTTTGAAGCTTGAGACTTGGTTAGTCTGTTGTTTGACTAAAGTGTTGTTAACTTCCACAGAACTGGCCAGGGATGGTGAACTTCCTGTGCAGGGTCACAGGGGGTCTGGAGCCTATGCAGGATGATATGGGCACAAAGCAGGGAATAACCCAGGACCAGGTGCCAACCTGTTACAGGGCACACACACCACTCAGACATGGGCAATTTGGCAACTCCAATTAATCTTGGCATATTTTTGGACTGTCGGGCAAAACAGAAGAAACCCCATGACACCTGGAGAACATGCAAGATCCACAGACGTGACTTGAACCTTCCTCCCAGATGTGTCAGGCAACAGGCCTAACCACTGTGCAGCTCCTACGTACAAACAGTGAAATTAAACGATGTTGCTGATGTAGTCATGAAGACTGTAAAAATTAACAATGGCAAAAGTAATCAAGCAGATATTCAGATTCCTTCATGAATGTTTTTATGCATAAAAAGGAGAAACAAGAGGAATATCTCATCACAACCTTAATTTTGAACAGCTTTATTACAGGACATCATGGGGTTCACCTAAAACAGCTGAATAAAGGTCATTCTAACTGGTTCAAGATTTATTGTCATTAAGTGCAGGATGTACCAAAATACAATGAAATCTGTACTTGTGTTTAATCCAAGACTGATGCCTTAATTGATAATACATACAAGTATCAGGTAGCAGAAATGAAAATGTACATAAACATGATGTCACGCCCGGCTCGTACGACCCTCGTGTGTGCCACGCCCCCCTGATTATCCACGTGTGCTTCCCCGATCGTACCCAGCTGCACCCTGTTGTTTTGCTCTGTCTTGTCTATTTAGTCCATGTATTGCCTTAGTTTCTTGTCCGTCATTGATGTTTGTTAATGTCAGTACCAGCGTTCCGTCCTGCCCTGCTCTTTCCCTTGAATAAATCCCCGTTTTCCCCGTACTTTGCCTGCTTGCCTGCTCCTTGCCCGCTGCTCTGCCCGCGCGCTCACCCGCATTACCAGCGCAAATCCTGACACATGACATAAATACACACACATAAAATATATTCACTTAAAAGTGTCAGCAGTATGACATGTAGATGCTATTGGGTACGGAATAGGATGAAATAAATAATGATGTCAACTAGGGCTGCCACTGAAAATCTGTCAGCATCAATATTTTAAATCAACATATCAGTTTATGTATTAAAATAATTTAATTTTTAATTTCAAGTTATTTTTAATTATTTTAACAAAAAGATGGTTGTACACTGTGTAAAGTTTCGATGGCAAACCACACAGCACTGCTGCTATAACAAGGGAAAACATACAGGCACTATTCTGGATGATGGACCACCAGAATAGGCAAAACTCCACCGTATGTGTTGTCTATTAATGGTTATTAAAATACCATTAATACAGAGAGCTTTGTGTTATCTTTTGCCATTATAGTTCCTAAATACACTCATTATTAAAGCCATGAAATTGTCTGCTTGCTACATTACAATCTCCACTGAATAAACGTTTGAGGAAAACATGTAGGTTAAAATCTGGGCTTATTCTACATTAATTTACAGTATCAGTGTGTGTGTGTGTGTATGTATGTGTGCGTGTGTCTGTGTATGTGTGTCTGTGTATGTGTGTGTGTGTGTATGTGTGTGTGTGTATGCATGCATTGGGCTTGTTTGGGACCAGTTATATTACCGTAATACATAAGTGAAAGGATGATGGAAACTAACGAAAAAATGAACTGAGCTAAAAGTGAAAACTATACCAAATAAACACGTCAGACTTTAATCAACAAAGTCACTCCACCGTCTTGTTACCTAGTTTAACCACAATATGTCCTCTTTTAAAAGATGTTGTAGATGCCAAGCTTGCCCTTTCTTCACAGCGACTACAGTACTTACTGCTTCCATTATTTACCGAAACAGCTGCATGTGGGGCTCTGCTAACTGAATTTAAAAAACATAAAGTTACACTGATTTTATACAGATTACTAACTTTTGGGCATCACAATAAAAAAATCTCCTAAATTTTTTAGGCAAGTTACTTATCTGCTTATTGAATGGTGGGCGAAAATAATGTCTATATAGTGTCCAAATGCCGGCACCCATTATATAAAACCCTGCAATGACGTAGAGTTTGTTGTTCTTAAAATAATCCATCCATCCATTTTCCAAACTGTTTATCCTACTGGGTCGCGGGGGGTCTGGAGCCTATCCCGGAAGCAATGGGCACGAGGCAGGGAACAATCCAGAATGGGGGGCCAGCCCATCACAGGGCACACTCACACACCATTCACTCACACATGCATACCTACAGGCAATTTAGCAAGTCCAATTAGCCTCAGCATGTTTTTGGACTGTGGGGGGAAACGGGAATACCCGGAGGAAACCCCACGATGACATGGGGAGAACATGCAAACAGCTGTGTTACGTAACATTCCTCAGCCTTGCATCTTGTTCCTTGCACCTCTTACCATAAGGTAGTGGATTACATGGGGAAATTACGACCAAGGAAAATTTAACCTGTTTTCCTCTACATTGTCGTTATTCAGAATATTACAGACTATGAACAAAAACGGACAATGTAAGAAAATAAAAAAATGTGTATGACAGAAAGCTATAGAGTATTTTTGCAGTGGTGAGCACTAGCTGGTTTATGTACTAGCTCACACTCAAGAAACAGCATAAATGCTACTCATACACAGTTGGGGGGCAGGGGTCAGTCCTTGTGCCTGTAATGAGAAGGTCACCAGTTGAAACTAACCCAGCCTCAGCACGTCTGTGGGTCCTTGAGCAAGGCCCTTAACCCCCAGCTCCCTGGGCGCCCCAACAGGCAGCTGCACTTCGCGGACAACTTACTCCACAAAGAGTAAGTTGAGGGAGACATAAAACACACAATTTCCCAACGGGGATTAATAAAGTCCATCCATCCATCATCTCCCGTTTGATCCCAGGTCAGGTCGCAGGGGCAGCAGGCTCAGCAGGGAGGCCCAGACATCCCTCTCCCCAGCCACTTCATCCAGCTCCTCCGGGGGAATCCCAAGGCATTTCCAGGCCAGCCGAGAAACATAGTCCCTCCATCGTGTCCTGGGTCATCCCCAGGGTCTCCTCCCAGTGGAACATGCCCAGAACACTTTATTAACCACTGCATCACCGTGCGATTAATAAAGTATTGATTATTATTATTATTAGAAGTTGTAGACAGTGAATTCCAGATGAATGCTGTTAATTGGGACATTGTTGAATCTAAAGTGGACATATTATTAGTGGAACACCTCAACATAAATGATCTAGAAGCAGGCAGTGTGAAGGTGTCCACATGAAATGGGAATGTGGTGAAGGTGCCCCTGCAAACAACTTATGGGAAACAGAAGAAAGGAAAGAACCAGCAAAATTAGACCCCACTGCCAACCACAAGAGCCGGTGGCTGAAGCTGAACATCCTTCTCATTCTCTCATTTGAATTTTTCAAATTGTTTTTAATCATTGTGGGATTAACCCCATTGAACCCTTCACATACATACTTACAGCATCTCTAAAATACTTTAAATTGTAAACATGTTTCTTCTCTACATCCATTTATTTCTTACCTACTATGCAATGTAAGGGGAATCTACTAATAATAACGAATGCTAATAATAATGATAATAATAATGAGTAATAATGTAACTGTGTTTTCCTTATCTTGGAAGTCCTGGGTTAAGGAGAAGGAGTTTTTGTGTGTGTGTGTGTGTGTGTGCCTGCCTGTGTACGTGCCTGCATGCGTGCATGCCTGTGTGCTTGTCTCCCTGCGTGTGCACTTGCCAGTGTCAGTGTGTGCCTGTGTGTCTGCCTATCTGCCTGCGTGCCTACTGTACCTGCATGCTTGTGTGTGTGTGGGTCTCTGTGCATGTCTGCTTGCGTGCCTGTCTGTGTACGTGCGTAAGTGCCTGCCTGTGTGCTTGTGTGTGTGCGTGTCTTTGTGTGTGCATGACTGTATTTGTGCCTATCTGCTTCCGTGCCTGTGTGCATGCTTGTCAGTGTGCGTGAGTGCGTCTCTAACTATGTCTGTCCGTGCGTATGTGTATGCGTGCCTGTGTATGTGGGTGCGTTTCTGTGTCTGTGCCTGCCTGTGCACGTTGCTGCCTCTGTACATGTGTGTATGCCTGTGTACATACCTTCGTCTGTGCCTGCCTGCCTCTGTTCATGTGTGCCTGTGTCTCTGCTTGCCTGTATGTCTGCCTGCCTGCCTGTGTGCACCATTCACACCTATGGTCAGAGTGGTAACTCCAATTAACCTCAGTATGTTCCCAGAAGCAGGTGGCACGGTGATGCAGTGGTTAGCACTGTCACATCACACCCATCCATTTTCCAAACCGCTTATCCTACTGGGTCGCGGGGGGTCTGGAGCCTATCCCCGAATCAATGGGCACGAGGCAGGGAACAACCCAGGATGGAGGGCCAGCCCATCGCAGGGCACACTCACACACCATTCACTCGAACCCGGGTCCCTGAGGTGTGAGGCTAACCACTGCACCACCATGGCACCCCCAATAAGAACTCTATGTGATTACTAATTACTGTTACCTAATTTCCTGTCTGGTCTTTTCCCCCCTCATTGTTAAAAGTCATTATATGTCTGGGTGCCAGTCAATGGAAGCTCACACTCAAGAAACAGCATAAATGCTACTCATACACAGTTGGGGGGCAGGGGTCAGTCCTTGTGCCTGTAATGAGAAGGTCACCAGTTGAAACTAACCCAGCCTCAGCACGTCTGTGGGTCCTTGAGCAAGGCCCTTAACCCCCAGCTCCCTGGGCGCCCCAACAGGTAGCTGCACTTCGCGGACAACTTACTCCACAAAGAGTAAGTTGAGGGAGACATAAAAAACACAATTTCCCCACGGGGATTAATAAAGTCCATCCATCCATGGAATATTATTTAGCACTATATAACGTAGAATATAAGAATTATGATTTTATAAAAAGTATGCCAAATATCCATGATATAATCATTACAATGTAAACATTATAATGTAATCAACACAATGGAACCAACTGAGTATGTATTTGCACCTTTTGTTAGTCTGAGTTTCTGTTAGCTACTTCATGTTAGTCCTGAATCTATAAATATTCACTTTTATTAGCGTATATTTTATCACTATGTAAAAGGACAAATATATTATCAACCTTTTAGTGAGACAATGTGTAAACGGCTGAAACTACCAAGGTTTACTACTGAAGGAAAGGATTCACCTGAGTTCACCAGAAGTTCATGGCTGAATATTTTTAAAAAACCAAGTGGAGCTGCTCGCGCCACCATTATGTTCAACCGAGAGACCAAACGGTAAAAGAAATGACTGTCAAACTTATCACCCAGGGGTGAACATAAATCTATACAAATATCACCTGCATGCACATTACTTCTTTTACAATAACCAACTCCTGATCCATACTGTTAGTCGTGAAAAAAATAACTATTGTGTACATAGAGGCCCTGTGTAAAAAGATAACTGCCAAGGAAAAGATCAAAAACATTTATTTCAAGGATTCAAAGTTTTTATGGTCATGTACAGTGTACAGTGCAGTTCTTATTTGATTAACTTGAATGTCTTCACAGACAAGACGATTTAACAAATAAAGCAGCGCAAAATTACAGTAACTAACAACAAACAAACAAAGCTCACGAGTACTATTACAGTATTCATATCATTTATTTAAATTTAATTTTACCAAGTAAATTAATTGAAAAGCAGTTACCACCGCTTTACCTGCTTCTCGGGAGAAATAGCAGATATACAAACGACATGTATGTAACTAAAAGATGTGTCGTAATGGAGGCGGATCCAGTTTGTGCAGCCTGCTAAGAGATGCTGCCTGATGTGTTTTGCTCTCGCGGAGTTTTGGTACCATGTGACATGGTGACGTAATGCAGCAGACGATAAAAATCTAACCATGATGCATTGCGTCAGGACCAGAATGTGTTGCTTTAAGCTAGCGCTGTATGTGGGTGCATGAAGTGGAAAGCACCCAATAACAAACATAACATTTTTAAAAAAATGTTTTCTTCACCGGTGCAGTGAATTTAAATAAAGAGCTATGATGGTGCTGCAAATGGCTTTGCATAGTAGTTAGTAGTAGCATTAGCCGCTGTGTGCGGCATTAGCTTTCTACAGTCCTTACAGATGGTTCGTGTTTTGTCTGTCTCCCTTTCGCCATTTATATTTTCCGCCGGGCACCCAAAATGCTGCCACACAAAAGATTTAAAAGTGTCTGGGGTATCTACTATAGTAATTTAGTCAGACGCCGACATATTTGCAGCGCATTCGTGAAACGGCTTTTCGCTTCAACGAGAAATCTCGTCATGTTGTAATATCGCGAGATCTCGTGACGCGTTTCACTCCCACTTCTTAGTAACAGTCATGATTTGATAAAGTGACAACCTGCGTAATAATTGGTAATACATAGAGTTTGCTATTGTTCAGGCTAGCAGACTGTTATGGCTTGAGGTTAATGGTGCCTGTTACTTGTGAATTTTCACATTTGCAAGAATCTTCTGCCTCGTGAACGTGAAACGGGTAATTATGCTAAAAGAAGAAAAAAGCAGAACCGCAATGTGTGTAATGCTGGTGCTGATTTTTCAGTATGAACACAGTAAAATTTATACAAACTACCTGCATTCAAACTTGTATTCTTTATATAGTTTGGTTAATTACTATTTAAACGTTTTATCTGCGCTCCATTGTATATCTTGTATTGGAGACTTGTATGTACTTTTTGATTGGAAATGGTTAGTTGTATATACATTGACTATTTTCATGATTAATTTCTTTGTTTATTTAATTTGGCAAAAGATTTGCACTTTTAGAAGTATTGCTGTTCATGTTCTAATGTTAAATTGTGTTATTTGTTCTAAGCCAAAGTACACTTGCTACCCAGATAAACAGCTTTAAACATTTCTTTGGACTGCCTAAGACTTTTGCACAGTACTGCATATCTTAGAACATAAGAAATTTACAGATGAGAGGAGGCCATTCGGCCCATCAAACTAGTTTGGGAAGAACTTAACTAATAGCTCAGAGTTGTTAAAATCTTATCCAGCTCTGATTTAACCATCTCTCTCAATATAATATTGGGATCATTTATTCTCTTCAGAGGCCTCCATAGAATAGTGCATCCATCCCCTCACTTATATTTAGACAGACGTATCCTAAAGCACCAGGGCAACAACAGTCAGAATAACAACAGAATCATCAATTTCACAGCTAGTATCAAAAATTTCTTTAACGCAGATTACAGAAAAAAAGATAAGCAAATTAGGTAATATTAAGAAAATTATTAAAACGTGTAGAGTAATAGACATATTTGTCATTCAGACATATTGTGCTTTTTTAAGAGCAGAAGGAATACATTAAATCACAATTATATTTAGTTTTTAATTTTATATATATATATATATATCTATATATATATATATATATATATATATATATATATATATATATATATATATATATATATATATATTATTTTTTAAAATGTACATCATTATAAATGAGAGCTATATGTGATTGCTAATTACTGTTAACTAATTTTCTGTATGATCTTTCTCCCCTTCAGTCTTAAAAATAATTATATGTCAGGGGGCCAATCAGTGGAGGCACACAGACACATTGGCCGGTTATCCTATTTGTTCAGCGCCAGCCCAACAAGTAGAGTATTCAGAACCATGGACAGTGACCAGTGTTACTGTGACATCTGGTTCCTTCATTGGCTCTATATAGTTTTCTAGAAATAACTAAATGCCTCTGTTGTAGAAATTTCCAGCCATAGACTTGGTTCCTATATGACGAGAAGATTTTATTTTTACTCAGACTAAGAAGCTAGAGATAATCAGCTCTGCATGTTATCTGCCCTTTACTGCTCGAGCAGGGCTCATGCACATCAACAAATGTCAAGGCAGCAAGTGCATACAAACAACTTCTCAGGACAGTTATAGGGCTTTCATGAGGAGTCAAACTGCTGCGTCATTCAGAGATACCATTGTCTAAGACTTGCACTAAATCATTCTAAGTACTTGGGCGTATTTAGTGTCAGAATCCATCCCTGCCTTGTCCTGTTCTCTCTTGTTTGTTCCCATTTGGCCAGCACATGTCACTGGCCATCCTATTCTCTCCTCTGACTTGTAGCTCCTTAGCTCATAGTGTGTTTGCCTGCTGCTCGGGCCGCCATGTGGCTTAGTTTGACATGTGATCAAAATTTAGAGTAAACTAATACATGATAGCTTGCCTTAAAAAAAGATCAATGGCAGAACAGGGGCTCTGAACGCAGTCTGCATTAATAAGGAATTAACCATTTGTCTCAATATAAAATTGGGATAATTATTCTCTTCGGAGGCCTCCATAGAATAATGCATCCATCCCCTCACTCATGTGTATAGATTCATATCCTAAGGCTCCGGCAACATCTTTCAGATCAACAACAGCATCAACAATTTCACAGCTAGATTTAAAACATACTTTAACGTACAGTGATTGCAGTAAATGATAAATAAATTAGGTAATATTAATTCAATTATTGAAATGTGCAGATTAACAGAAAAGGTTTTATAATTTTACATAATGATAAATGAGAACTATGCGTGATTACTAATTACTGTCACCTAATTTCCTGTCTCGACTTTTCCCCCCTTATTGTTAAAGGTAATTATATGTCAGGGTGCCAGTCAGTGAAAGCGCACAGACATGTTGGCCAGCTGGTCTATTCATTCAGCACCAGCCCATCAAGTAGAGAATTCAGCACCACGGACAGTGACCTGTGCTACTATGACTTCAGGTCCCTTCATTGGCTCTATATATTTTTCTAGAAATAACTAATTGGCTCTTTTCTAGAAATATCCAGACTATATGAAGAGAATATTTTATTTTTATTTAGACTAAGAAACTACAGAAAATCAGCTCTGCATGTGATCTCCTCTTTACTGCTCAAGGAGGGCACACGCACATCAACAAATATCAATGCAACAATTACAGATGAACAATTTCTCGCAGCTTCAGAAGAAATCAGATTTCTGTGTAACTCAGAGATTGTCTAAGACTTCTGCTAGAACATTTTCTGCTTGAGCCGAATTTCAAAATAAATGACACCTGGGTGACCCAGGTTCGAGTCTCCGCCTGGGTTACATGTATGTGGAGTTTGCATGTTTTACCCATGTCGTCGTGGGGTTTCCTCCGGGTACTCTGGTTTCTCCCCCACAGTCCAAAAACATGCTGAGGCTAATTGGAGTTGCTAAATTGCCCCTAGGTGTGCATGTGTGAGTGAATGGTGTGTGAGTGTGCCCTGCAATGGGCTGGCCCCCCAATCCTGGGTTGTTCCCTGCCTCTTGCCCATTGCTTCTGGGATAGGCTCCGGACCCCCCGCGACCCAGTATGATAAGCGGTTTGGAAAATGGATGGATGGATAAACCTGGGACTATTAAAAGAAGGTGATGCTGCCTGAACCACCAACCAAGGCTGAGAGGAAAGGGAGGAACACTAGTCAAATGAAGGAAGAAAAGGCCACAGTATCTCATGGTCATGAATACAAAAGTCAGGGAGTGTTATGAAGAAGGCACCACACTTAAGACCATTGGTTTTATGCAGTGAATTACACCAGAGAGAGTTTTTGCATTTTAGCTGTGTTATGTAACATTCCTCAGACTTCATTTTAATGTTTTCTTCAACACAACAAAGTCCCACGGTAACAAAAGCGCTGTAGTCTGGATCGTTAATTGCAATGTGGGGAGTGCAGACCAGCTGGGGTGGGGGATTGTGCTCAGTCACGGTAAAAGGCAAACGGGTAAATTGTGAATATGCTCTTAAGCTAACTACAGCTTCTTGAATTGTGGGAGGCGTGTGTAACATAACGTTGTTCCACATACCAATATCATTACGTATCGGTATCGCAAAACAAAATTTTAAATGTTAAGATTCTGTCATTCTGAAAATCTGAGTATTTAAGACATTATGTTCCATAGCGATTTGTGGAGATGAATGCCCTCGGACAGTAGCGTTCATTTCACAATTAAGTCTCTTTAAGTCAATGTTTTATGTTATGCAGGATGAATGTGTGATTTTTAATTAATCAACCTTTAAGGGTTATATGTTTACGGTGTTGTATACTATTCTCGGTGTACAAGTTATTTGTATGTATATTAAAATATGTTTGGTGAGTAAACTCTGTATATTGTTTTTAAATAAAGTGATTTTGTTCCGAGCTACTATGTTATTTATATTTCAATTTTATGCGCAAAGTATAGTTGACGTTTAACTTTTCCGCCTGCGCTTTCCCGCGCTTAAGTAAATTATTGCGCTTGCTTGTGAGTAAATTAGTTCATTGCTTTTAAATAAAGTGAATATTGTTGCGGGCTACTGTGTTTATTCTATTTAAATTTTACGTGCAAGTCGGCTATTTCCTGTGCTGCAAAGTCTAGATGATATTTTACTTTTGCACGTGCGCTTTCATGTTGCATTCGACTGCGGATGCGGGTGGTTGCGCTCGGTGCTGCCTACAGCAATGATATTCCAGCAGACCAGGAGAGGGCAGATGTATTGCAACAAACACAGATAAAAGTAGTGAAGCAAGACCTGTAAAGTTTGTTTGCTGACTAAAATCAGTATATTGCCATTTAGTAAAATTTTAAATTGTTCCAGGCTTCTGTCTTCATTATATCTAAATTTTATTTGAAGGTTAACTAGTTTCCTATGCTATAATGCAGTTGTTCATTGCGAAGGTTTCAGTGCAGGACTGTATTCCATGTGCCAGGAGTGACTGACAGCTCCATTATATTGCCTGTATGTTGTTTTTCCTCAATCAGAAACAGACGAATGGCGAAAGCTGTCAGCTGGAGCAACGACCGATACTGGGCAACTTGGGACAAGTGGGGGGAGGTGATTGACTGGGGAGATGAGGAAGAGCTGTGCTCCCCAGCAGAAACACCCTCTGACCAGGCTGACGGTTAGATTGTGTCACACACCCGAAAGCCAATTGCCAAGGCAATTAGCTGGACGGATGATGTGTATTGGGCAGCCTGGGACAAGTGGGATGAGATCATCTGCTGGGGTGAAGAAGAAGAGTGCTCCCCAGCAACTCCACCCATGAACCAGCCTGGGAGGGATAAGGGGTTAGACATGTATGGGTTAGAGGTTTTTGTGTTAAATGAAAGGACAGTCTCCATAAAGCCTGCAGATGACCACCAAGACAGGCTGAAAATAGGAGCCGTAGTGGTCGACCTCTGCCAATTTGAGCTAGATGATGTAAATGGTAAATTTGAAATTGTCCAAATACAAATTGGAGAGGTCAAATTGGAGGAGACTGCAGAGAGGGGTTTTAATTCAGTATTTGAATTGGAAATTATGGATGTTGTTAGGGGGCGGCATGGTGGTGCAGTGGTTAGCACTGTCGCCTCACACCTCTGGGACCCGGGTTTGATTCTCCGCCTTGGTCACATGTGTGCGGAGTTTGCATGTTCTCCCCATGTCGTCGTGGGGTTTCCTCCAGGTACTCCGGTTTCCCCCCACGGTCCAAAAACATGCTGAGGCTAATTGGAGTTGCTAAATTGCCCATAGGTGTGCATGTGTGAGTGAATGGTGTGTGAGTGTGCCCTGTGATGGGCTGGCCCCCCATCCTGGGTTGTTCCCTGCCTCGTGCCCATTGCTTCCGGGATAGGCTCCGGACCCCCCGTGACCCAATAGGATAAGCGGTTTGGAAAATGGATGGATGGATGGATGGATGGATGTTGTTAGGTTGAAGAAACAGTTATACATCATCTTGTCATCATTTCTGTATGATCAGCAATGAATGTAAATACATATATACGTTATTTCTTATCTTCTAGCCACATACTCTTAGCTATTGTACCCTAAGTATGTGGTCAACAGATGCCTACTTAGATAAGATTCTCACTTCCCTCTCTTGCGCCTCCCACTGACTATAAATAAAGGAGCCAAGGGGAACCACCCTTTGTAACACATTCTGCTGTAGTTTGCATTGCAGAGAGTGTGGGTACCCTTGCAAGTAAAACTGTAAAGTGTGTGTCTCGTAAATATGGAGTTGGGGTGGAAATGCCTGACGCTTTCTCCAACATATAATTTGGTCCTTCGAGCCGGATCCGAGGATCCCTGACAACATCGCCAGCACGCCGAGAGGAGCGACACTGAAGCCTGCCGGCAGCCACTCGGAGACGGGTGCAAGAAAGACCTGAGACGTGAATTCGTCATCAGGCCGGTGGTTAGAACTGCGCTCGACGTCTGGTGATGTCTGACGGACCTCGGTGACGGAAAACAGGCACACGGGACAGGTGAGACAACAAGGTTATTTAGCGAAATAACCAGGTCAATTGACGTGGGTTAGGCTTAGCCGTAATTAAGCAGAAAAGGGGTTAGGCTTAGCCGTAATTAAGCAGAAAAGGGGTTAGGCTTAGCCGTAATTAAGCGAAGTATGAACATGCATGTATTGTGTGAATGACTGGTCCTCTCATATATCTCGTACCAGTGAAATTCCACCCAGGACCTGTGTAATGCGCAGAAGGTAATAAAAAAAAAAATGGGAAAGAATCAGAGTAAGAGGATTGAACTTGAGGGAGATGAGAAGTTTTTGGAAGGATATAAACCAGGTTCAGGACAAATAAGTAATTGGAGGTGGAGAAAAAAAACATGGATTTGAAGGGAAACTCCACACTCCAGATATCTTAAAATTACAAGGAAATTTAAAACTAGAAATGTTACAAACCTTGAAGAAAGGAAAATTGGAGAAAAGGAAGAAAGAATATAAGTATTCAGATAATTGGTTGGAACAAAGTAAGTTAAGAGATGTATGTAGAAAGCATAAAAAGGATGATAGAAAGGATAAATTAACTGCAGCCGCTCTAGTCACTTTAGATGATGAGACAGTAGCCAAAACAAAAAGTATAGAAAATAGACCACCAACACCACCACTATTGCCTGCCCCTGTGCAACCCGTAGATAGAAGGGAAATAAAACAACCATCAGCTACGGGCACAATACCAAAGAAGCCATCAGCTCCTCCTTCTTCCCCCATTATAACTAGGAGTAGAGATCCTACGTTATACCCGGTGCGCGATCTAGCTACTTCTAAGATTCGATGGCATCCGCGAAATGAAGGCATTGATATTGATAGTGAAGAGGAAGAAATAGAATTACAATGCCCCCTAGTGGAGGTGGCAAACCCTAATAGAGAGCCAGATGGAGGACCTGAAACAATGTTAGTCTATAGACCATGGACAGCTGAAGATAGAACGGCAGCATTAAAGGGAATACCTCCTGTTGATGAAGGGGTACCAGAATTTTGGACAGCAATATTGGAACTACAGAGCAGTTTCCACCTGGATGGTAGAGAAATGTTCCAATGTTTAAGACAGCTGTTCAACCATAAGTGGGGAAGAGTAGCAGGAGACTTTACTGGTCATGGACCAGACAATCAACCACTTGCACATAATTCACAAGCTCTACAACAGAGTATGCAGCAATTACATGGAAGGATAGAGACAGTGTTTGCGAGACGAGCAGATTATGGCAGAATTGCACAATGCAAGCAAAAAGATGGAGAAGAGCCAGAGGATTTTATGGATAGGATGCGAGTGGTGTTTAGAGGGAATTCAGGAATTCCTCATAATGAGGAAAATGGAGGAGTTTATCAGCAACAGTTAAAACGTGCGTTCATCACAGGGCGAAAACCTGAACTGAAGAGATACATAGATAAACACTGGGTACATCAGAATACTGGTTCAGTACAGCAAGCCCTAGAATATGCCCAACACGCCCATACAGCACAAAAACAGAAATCAGACGCAGTGTTTGCTGCTAATGATACTGTTGCAATAATACATATGAATCCTCCGGGGAGGGGAGGGTTCAGAGGAAGGTCACGAGGTCGAGGAAGGGGGAGAGGTGCTTTTAGGAGCAATCAGCAAAATTTATTACAGCAAGATAACACTTGCTGGACATGCGGAAAACTTGGGCACTTAGCTAGGCAATGTAGAACCAAGTTTATAAACAACCCAAATTCCACAGAGAATCAATGACAATTAGCCTGTGAACTATCAAAGGAGCCAGATAAGCTGCAAAAACAGGATGAGACAGAAGAGATAGATTTGCAAGCAGTTTGCCAACTGCTAGCACTAAAACAACTTGAAGAACTACCAAAACGAAGGCTTATTATAAATGGGAAAATATATGAGTGCCTATTTGATACTGGAGCCTGTAGAACAGTGTTAACCACTAGCCTTCCAAGGGTCACCTTTTCCTCGTCCTCCATAAATATCCGAACTGCAGGAGGCCAAGCTGAGAGTCATCAATTGACAAATCCAGTTAGCATAAAAGATGAGGAAACAGAGTTAGAATGTCACGCCCAAGTGCTAATAAGCCCTTCATGTCCAGTCAATCTGTTAGGAAGGGATCTTATGATACAAATGGGTATTAGTGTGACTGCAACACCCACTGGCATGAAGGCCATAGTAGAAAAACAAACTTTCGTGATACATGGCATGTCAGCTCCACAGTATTATTGGTCCCTAGATCTGGGGGGGGACAGCACAGACACGTGAAATATTGAGAAAAACTAGAGAAAAGCAGTCCCCTAAACAAACCCAGTTCATGCCTGGCGATGCCTTACACGTCACTATGTGGTACAAAGGCACCCCAGGACCAGATTATGCCTATGACAAAACGTTTCATGCCCTCCAAGACACTTGTATCACCTTACAACATATATATGTTAACTCCACTACTGGCTTTTCTGCTGCCTCAGTCATCTTATCTAATAAACAACAGGCTGTGTTCAGAGGGGGAACACCACACGTATCTCTATCAAAACCACCTCAGATGCAGTGGAGGGATGTAGAGATGTTCTTACGAGATTCCATGCACAGTCACAATGACTACCAACCCGTACCTGGCTCCTGTTGGAGCTATGACAAAAAACACAATGTGTGGCGGTTTCCTTTGGGATGGAGAGTTCAAACCACTCTCACCACACACTTGCAGGTCCCAACCTGACAAATTTTTCCAACCCTGGAGGAGGGATCATGTCCAGATCTAGATCGCCTCCCGGAAGGGTTGTGGTCGTCCTCCCCCACTGATGTAGGACTGGTAAAGGGGTTCCCACCTTACAAAGTAATTGTGAAATCAGAACACCGTCCGGTAGTTAGACAATACCCGTTAAAACCTGAGGCAGAGAAAGGTATAGCCCCTGTAGTGCAGGATATGTTGGCATCAGGAATATTGCGAGAGGCTCCTGAGGCCACTTGCAATACTCCTATCTTCCCCGTCCAAAAGGGACATACAGGGAAATGGCGCATGGTGCAGGATTTAAGACCAGTAAATGAAATAGTACAACATGCTGCACCAGATGTGCCTAATCCACACCTTTTGTTAAATTCCTTGTCCCCGGACAAGAAGTATTTTTCAGTAGTGGATCTGAGTAATGCTTTTTTCTCAGTACCACTACATCCTGATTCACAACACTTATTTGGTTTCACTTATAAAGGACATAAATACACATACACTAGACTCCCTCAAGGGTTTTCAGAAAGTCCACATGTATATACAATGGCACTACGCTATTCAATGAGTTCCTGTAAAATACCGTCCCATAGTCAAGTGCTATTGTATGTAGATGATATATTAATTGCTTCAGATACAAAACAGCATTGCAAAGAAGCCACACTGTTAGTGTTACAGCATTTGTATGATACAGGACATAAAGCATCAAAACAAAAATTACAGTATTGCAGAGAGGAAGTTATATATTTTGGACATAAACTCTCCCAACAAGGTCAATCGTTATTAGAAACTAGAAAACAGGCAATACAAGAGGCACCAAAGCCAAAGACTAAACAGCAAATGATGTCCTTGCAGGGAATGGTTACCTGATTATTCTGCACTCGTTCAACCTTTACAAACCCTGATTTATGGGAAGGACATGGCACTGAAAGATAAAATTCAGTGGACAAAAGAAGGAGAATGATGTTACAAACTAATGTGACACTTGCTCTGCCAGATTATCAACAACCATTTACCCTATGTGTTGATGCAAATCAAGGGTATATGAAGGCAGTATTAACACAGCCATTCGGCGCAAAAGAGAGGCCATTAGCGTTCTATTCTAAACGATTAGATGCAGTGGCAGCTGGTTTTCCGCAGTGTTTGCAGGCATGTGCAGCTGCTGCAGAAGCAGTGAAATTATCAGCAGAATTAGTGTTGTGTCACCCACTCACTTTGAAGGTGCCACATTCAGTTTCTTTAGTTTTACTGCAGACGCCACTGCCATTCCTCACACATGTTAGACATCTGACCCTAGTCTCACTCCTGCTTTCACAGTCAAACATCACGATAGAGCGATGTGGTCCTCTCAACCCTAGCACCCTTCTTCCGACAGCGGAAGATGGAGAGCCACATTCGTGCAAAGCAGTTGTGGAAGAACAAACCAAACCAAGAGCAGATATTTTACAGACCCCAATACCAGATTCAACGGTTGTTTTTGTAGATGGATCAGCATCAAAAAATGACATGGGGAAGAACAAGGTCGGATATGCTGTAGTTACATCTACTGAAGTGTTAGAGGCCAATGCACTCCCCCCTACTTGTTCAGCACAAGCGGCTGAACTCTATGCTGTAATTAGGGCATGCGAGCTCTTCAAAAACAAGCCACTTACAATATACACTGATAGTCAATATGTGTTTGGAGCTGTTCATCACCATGCAAGAATGTGGAAAAATAGAGGATTCAAGACATCGCAAGGAACATCTTTAACTCATACGAACTTATTACTCAGGTTGTTAGATGTTGTGCAATTACCAAATTGCCTTGCGATATGCAAATGTAAGGCACACCAAACTGATGCTTCCGCAATAGCTAAAGGAAACAGTTTTGCGGACATGACGGCAAAAAGTGCTGCACAAAAACAACCTGCCTTAAATGTTACAGATGTCTTGTTGATAGATAGTGATGTACTATGTGATGCACAGACTCATGCACCTAAAACAGAAATACAGAGCTGGATTAAGAGAGGAGCAATACAGCAAGGGAAAACTTATTATATGAATGACAAGCCCATCCTACCAAAAAATTTATACAAGACAGCTGCCTTAGTGAGCCATGGAAACACCCATGTCTCAACAGGAGGGATGGTACATATTATTCAACAATAATTTTATACTATAAATTTTTCTGATTATGCAAAACAATTTTGTCGAGCGTGCTTAATTTGCTGTAAACACAATGCACAAGGCAACATAAGGCCAAAACGTGGCCAGTTTCCCGCAGCTGAGTATCCATTTCAAATTGTACATATGGATTTCATTGAATTATCTTGGTCACAAGGGAAGAAGTACTGTCTAGTCATTATAGACACCTTTTCTAAGTGGGTAGAAATATACCCTGTAAAACACTGTGATGCAATGACCGTTGCAAAATGTTTGGTAGGCCATTATTTCCCTACCTATGGCATACCTCATATTATAAGATCGGACAATGGGACTCATTTTGTGAATCAAACCATGTCCCTTTGCTCACAAGCACTCGGGTTTACGATAAAAAATCATTGTGCTTATCACCTCCAGAGCGCAGGCTTAGTGGAAAGGACCAACGGCACCATTAAAACAAGACTCAGAAAGACAGTGGAAGAGACAAAAAGACCGTGGCCAGAATGTTTGTCTCTAGTAAAATTATGGATGAGAATAACTCCCACTCCTGCAGGATTGACACCATTTGAAATAGTGTATGGTAGACCGTTTCCCTTAGCAACCGAAATGAGTGATATAGGAAAAGCAGACAGAGAAAATACGTTAGCCGATTGGATGCGTAAGCTATTATCATCGCAACAAAAACATAACCCCAGTAGTCTGCCAGTAAATTCTGTTTCTGTTCAACAGGATAATCTGCAGCCAGGAGATTGGATCCTGGTCAAGGTCCTGTTGCGAAAGGATTGGAGCACACCTCGGTGGGACGGACCTTATCAAGTCCTCCTCACAACACCAACAGCGGTGAAGATAGCAGAGCGACCTTCCTGGATACATAAGAGTCACTGTAAGCCCATCAAGCCCGTATCAGAGACCTCTGTACCTTCGGAGTAGCAGTGGAAGTCCGCTACAAAGGCGCAGCAATCAATAGGATACTGACGTCTCAACCCGGTGAAGAAAACAGCTGATCTGCACTCCATTTAGAATGGCTCTGATTGGGTGGGGATGTGGTAAGGTAACTCTCGGTGTAATTCTCTTTATGGGAATTGTTGGTCTGCTTCTGCACTCACCAGAGCAGGTGTTTCGCCCACCTAGATGGACACATGACGGCTCCCACCTGAGACCTATCTCTACAAATGAGACCCATCCTTTCCTACAAAACTACTGGTACCGTTATGTTTATGATTCAGCAAAGAAAGACAATTTAACTAATTGTTATGTCTGTACCCACATGCCATCTCATGCCGATGGATTAACTATATATGGGAAACCTATGAATAAGTCACAAACAAAGTGTGCTGCCTCTTTTGCAGGTGTAGGCTATCAGCATGATAATATAAAAATAAATGACACAGATCCATATACTGCTGGTTTGGATAATGGCGTATGTGCACAGCAGTTTTGGATCGATTTTGCTATAAAAGTGTCAAATATATCCTTACCTTTATCTGTCCACCTGAACATGGACCCTAAAACATTTAATCACTCAATGTGTTATGACCAAATGAACGGCACCCACCATATGGGGAACACCACCAACTGTGCCCAAATACTAGTACACGGAGAAGGTGCCCCGGTAAACATAAGTGGATTTAGTAATGGCACCTACTGGGTGCAAGGAGTAGCTTGGTTATGTGGACCCCGCGCATATTTCGTTTTGCCCTATAACTGGTATGGTGTGTGCGCTCCAATCTTTGTGTCAGACCATACTTTCCTGGTGTCACTGTCGTCTACACCAGCGATCCGCAGGCGCCGGTCCATCATAACTACAGCTTCTCTCCGTCCTCATGACAGTGTCTGGGGTTCAGATGTTCCCCAGGAGTTCAAACATTGGTCTACAGACCAGAAAGTATTAATGTCTCTTTTTCCCTGGGTAGGAACAGCAAAGAATACGTTACGATTAGAAACTATTGATTATCGTTTGGGGCTGTTCATAAATAACTCCATCATAATAAATGAGCAACAGAATGGAGAGATAGATGCTATTAAACAGATGGTCATTCAGAATAGAATGGTTTTAGACATACTTACTGCTGCACAAGGTGGTGTGTGCGTGCTTTAGAATAATACTTGCTGTACATATATTCCCGATAATGTGCACTCACCCAACATGACTAAAGCCTTGGACCGTCTGCGAGAACTTCAAAAGATCATGACCTTAGACCCTCATGCTGCCCCCTCATGATTGAATTGGTTTCTTACTGGGTCCTGGTGGCAGTTACTGCTAAAGTTCTCACTCCCCATTCTTGTTACATTATTATTTGTATGTTGTTGTTTCATTTGTATTATACCCTGCCTCCGTTCCATGATACAACATACTTTTAGTTCTGTTTTTCTGCTATACACTACAGAAGAACGAATGGATTTACTAACCTTGTCTAGCCCTCTTAATAATGATGATGATGTGATCTGAATGACGGTTGTGCTGAAAGTGTTTTTGCAATTTGTACAATACTGATGTTTCTGATCATACTGTCATGATAAACAGGAGGGACTGTTAGGTTGAAGAAACTGTTAGTAATCATTTGTTATCATTTCTGTATAATCAGCAATGAGTGTAAATATGTATATACATTATTTTGTTTTTCTTTACCTTCATACTTTAGATTATATTAGTTTACACGTATCCTGAGCACGTGTTTAAATAGTTGTCCACCTGAGGAAAACCAGAACTTCTTCTTACTCTTACAGTCCTTTCTTTGTTCTCACCCCAAGACCCCTGCCCCCCATTGACTATAAATAAAGGTGCCAAGGGGAACCACCCTTTGTAACACATTCCTTTGTAGCCTAGCATGCAGAGAGTGTGGTTACCCTTGTGCAAGTAAAACTCTAAGTGTGTTGTCTCGTAATTAATGGTGTGTACAGAGTTGGAGTGGAAAGCCTGTCGCTTTCTCCAACACTTGCATACTGCAGATGATTGCAAGAAAGCTTAATTAGTTTACTCTTATACCAGTGCAAGGAAATTGTTTAATACATGCTTAAAAAGGAAATTAATAATTACATTTTTAAAACATTCATTCTATAACCCAATCCCAACTTCATAGCACTTGTAAGGCAAGAATCAAGAAGAAGCATGTATTCAGTTTACCAAAACACAATGTGCTGATCTTCAGAAAAATCAAAGTTAACATTATTTAAAGTTTACATACCAAGAGACCTTATTGCTTTTTTTCCTCTTTTTCATGACGGTGGGTTAATCAAACACAGTACTTGGCTGCCCCAGACATAAGCCACCCATTATGCACCTGTGTGTCACTTATATGGGCTTGGATTCTGGGAAGAGGTGGAGTTTCAGTGATCTAACACCTAACACCTAAATTTCTCATTCGTGGGATAATAAAGGTTTATTCTATTCTATTCTATTCTAACACTCTATAGTGTCAAATGAACACCATAAGAGCTAATAAAATTTAACACTATACAACAACACGCATTGCACTCTACAAAGTGTTAAATGTAACACTGATTAGGTGAGAATTATAAAAACAGTATGCAGTGTTAATTTAACACTGGCAAATTTGCTGTGAAGTTCACACAGAGCTTTCGCACTAGCCACAAGTGGCTACCGCACACTCTCACACGCCCCATCCACCCCCAGCAGTCACTGCGACAGAGTGAGAGAGGGAAAGAGTGTTAATTGGAAGAGTGAAAAAAGTGAAAAAGAGAAAGATAGAATGTTCCGCTTCTCATGTTAGATTTAGCAAAGCCTAACACACACTCGGCAGAAACTGCCCCTGTGTCAGTAACCCAGTAACCCTACCTTATCAATTACACAGCTGTGTCAATGACGCTTTTTAAGACTTATGTTTGATTAGAAGTGTAATCCACCAATCAGAGATATACATGCATGCACCAATCAGAAAGCTGCACTTCTGCTTGCCTTCAGTTACACATACATCACATATGCAATCTAACAAACCATTGCCACTTCTATACATTAAACACGAGGGTTTATCCTTCTTCACTCTGATGTACCAAATTAAATACAGGAGAGACTTCATACTAATCTGTAGAAAATAATCTGAATAACCTATCAAGTCAAGAGCTTTAGGATGAATGATCTAAATAAAAAGGTAAAAGTGAAAGATTTTGCCTGACTTTCTCCAGCCTTGTCTGAAACTTTGTCTTTATCTTACAGAGGTGTTAAATGCCGTTATATCATTAAGGAAGGTTTACTGTTGATCACTTGAGATTACAGTCTTCATGTACGTCTTTTTATTCATACCTCTTATAATGTATAATCAGTTACGCACTTGTATGTGGGAAGCTGAAGTACAGCCTTGCAACATTCATTACAAGTTCATTACACCTATATGACCAGAACATTTTTCCCCCCATCATATTAATGTGGATTTGGATAAAAATGTCTTCCTTTTAAATTTATATTAATGTATATTTCAGTTAACCAAATGTCAGCCTCACTGTAGGTAACAAAGGAGAGACATTTTATACCCTCACAGACCAAAAACAAGGGGTTCAACATGTGACGACTACACAGTAATGACTGGCTAAGATGTTTCTGTGACTAATATAAACTCACCTTGTGTAGGGCAAGTACAGCAGTACGCATAGGACGTCAGGACTCACACTGAAATTCCCTACATTTGGATATATTATGTAACTCATGGTTTTGTAGGAATGTTGATACACACATATACAAAGATATCATATATGAATTTGGGACTGGAGAGGCTTGTAGTACAAATTCTGCAAAATTTTTATAATGGTTGTTGCAAATATTATGTACAAACTGTGACAGAAACTTGAATACAAACATGGGTTTTGTTGGGAAAATATCATGAAATACATTACTGAGGAAACTGCGGTTTCTTTTACTCCTATTTAATACTATTAAGCAGAGACATCACAAGGAAAAGAAACTTATTTATAATGATTTATACAGCAGACAATAACTACACATACAAATATAGCACAGAAAAATCCAATAATACTATCGGACAAAATGGCCATGGAAATGTAACAGAGAGCTGTGAGCTGGAGACCAGAGTCTTGACCTTAAGGAGTCAAATAAAATATTTAATTTCTCTGTTGTGCCACAAACCTTACAGATACACTACTTTTCAAAAAGAAAAGAACTTACTTCCTCACACATTTCTAAAAGGATGTATTTGTCAAATCCCTCCAGCTCACTGAGAAATAACACATCAAGAGCACATATGGCCTAAATAAAGATATAACATATACATATAATACACTGGGCGACATTTTAAAATGTTTTGTTAGGTGATTTAACAAAAAACAATTGCATGTTCTACAGTTTTTTCTGTAGTTTCAGAATATGGCTTCCAATTTGCCACCACATGTCTGGTTTTGTCACAATTTACAATTAAAGTTCAACATAAATTACACTAACGACATCAAATTTGGTGAATAATATCAAATGACATTTTTCAAACACCCTTCATAAACAAACGTTTTTAGTATATTTAGTTTTGCTCCAGTATGTCTGCTTTTTTGACGTAACTTTATTTCATATACAATGCATTGTATTCCTAGTAATGTCATATTAAATCACCAGTAACCTGTCATAGACTCTTGTACAAACAAGTCAGCAGGGTTTACAGGCAGCTTGCAGTTATGTAAACTTACAGGTATGCTGCTGCAGGTCCACTGACGCCGACCTTTGCATGCAGAACTGTGTTCCGCCTTCCGGTACTGAGTGACAGACCACCTTGAATTGTTGGACTATCTTACAATTATCATGCCCCGCTTGTCCGCTCCTCCGGTGTGCCACGCTCCCTCGTTAACCTCGTGTGAAATCCCGATGTTATTAGCAGTTTCCACTTGTTTTCATTAGTCCTATGTATTTAACTCCACATCAAAGTATGTTTCCCCAGTCCTGTCATTGGAGTCGCTACCTGTATTGCCCGACTTAAATATATAATTCATTGTACAATATAGGCCTACTATACATACGGTCAGGGGCGCATGGCGCATTCCCCGTACACGCACGGCAATTCCTTGTTAGCAGCGCAAATGCGTATTTGTTTTATGTGCATTCACGTAACGACAAAAAAATTACCGTGCATGTTAACATTTATGTGGCTAATTTGTACTTCGTTCTGGACATGAAGGCTAGAATGCACAGTGATTCTTTGTCATAACAGCGCGAATGCACATAACATAAATACGCATTTGCGCTGCTACAAGACATTTCTCATACCAGTTATGTGTCCCCTGCATATGATCTGACAGCCTGAGTCTCGCGCCAGATGCGTCAGAGTTCAACGATGCCTCATTGCAGATTGCAATACGGCCAGGTCATGGTCCCTGCCACGGCCAGCCCGAGCGACTCAAGTGTTGCTAATTTTCATGGAGAAATACATAGAGCAAATAGTCAACGAATCAGATCTGAGAGACAGTGTAATTTCTGACCAATCAGAAATGAGTGGGCCAGGCTGCCCGTGGGCCTGGCCGTCTTGCATCCTGTAACGAAGCACTCTTTGCTAGGTTTGCTAAAGCTAAACTTTAGCGGTGCGCCCTTATCCAACCTCCAACCTTGGATAAGGTGAGATGTTTTTATTGTCACTGAAAATACAATGAGATGTCATTTGGAGCAAGCCTGTGGACGCCATAGTAAGCATAAAACTATAGACTAACACTTATAGAGTATAAATACAGAAAAAATACATTTAAAGGCTAAAGATACATACACCAAAAATAAAAAAGAATAAAAATAAAGAAAAAATTCTGGTGCTGGAAGCAAAGAAACCAGTAGCACATTGTAGTGATGAGTTGGTTGCGAACAAAACGGCTCTCGAAGCCGGTTCTTCGAAGTGAACGATCGGAGCCGGCTCCTGCCTGTGAGCCGGAGTCAGAGCCGCTTTTTTTCTTTCTCTATTTTTTCCACCCGCACGGATTGGTCAACTACACGATGTGTGTCTGCACTGAGCAGGAGGGGGAGGGGCGGTGCTACAGGGTGCGTTCGACTTGGGCTTTAAGTCTTAAGTCGTCTTGCTCTCGTGAGGTTTTTGTACCATGTGACATGGTCACGGATGGTAACATTTTGCAGCACCGGCTGAAGTCGAAAATCTAACCATGATGCATTGCGTTGGGACCACAATGCACTGCTTTAAGCAAGCACTGCAAATGGCTGTGTGAAGTCGAACGCACCCATAGACAAATACAGCAATCACACGCACTGAGAGAGAAACAGGAAGGAAGGAGATGTGCGCGACAAAATGAGTGACTGTAGGAAACGGAAAGTTCAATTGCATTGATAATACAAAGGCAGAGTGTAGAGCTTGCAAGGTTGAAATCTCATATCGAACAGGTTCTACAAATAACCTGCATTGGCACATGAGAACTGTACATCCATCAGTGCAGTGGGAAGAAAAAAGACAAGCAAGTGAACCTGCTACTAAGGAAAGTGACAGTTTGTCTACTGCAGTTTGTCAATGTCTACACCGTCATCCAGTACAGCACCACAACCACCTAGACCTACAACCTAGAGCTCTATGAGACAGTTTCTGCAAACAGAACACAATTGATGAGGAATTGTCTAAAATGATTGCGTGTGATTTCCAACCATAGTAATTCATTTCACTAATAATTTTACATTATTTCTGGTAATAAATTCATTTAAGCACCAAAGAAAATCTGAAGAGCCACTTGGGAGTCGAAAGAGCCGGCTCTTTTAAGTGAGCCGAGCAAGAAGAGCACATCCCATCACTAGCACATTGTTAGATATTACACAACAACAGCGTAGCATTGAAAAGCTCCGGGCCGCTGTTTCTGCATGCACTGCCATTTTGGTTTTTGTTTACGTTGGAGTGGATGAGTCAGATGGCTGAAGATAGAAGACAACACTGCCATCTAGTGGTCAGGGGTTTAAATGCCAACAGAAAATGAAAAAAGTCTGACAAATTTTTGAACTGATTAGCTGTGAATTTTGTAAAACAGCAGAGGCGGTTGGCTGGAGATGCACTAATGATCGGCTTGCAGGTAGTAGAACAATGACCAGCTGAGTCTTTTCTCAGTGTTTCTACTTTAAATAGCAAAGGGTATCATAACACACTTTAGAGTACTTGGTACTTCACTCATTCTTCTATCTTGGTGCCATGTTTCACCATCTCTATCAGTGTCATCAACATCAGTGAAAAGGTGTCTGGGATGCTGACCTTAGAAGCAGAGTTTCAAAGAAGAGCTGAGGAAAGGGGGGGAAAACACCCCCCTTTGAAAACCTCTGAACACTAGGGGATAAGAGCCTTAATGAAGGAAAGATCAGCAATTTGGTGTGAAGCACTTAAACAACTTAGTTAAACTTGGCATAAGAAAAGACAGACAACATAGCAGAGAATGGTTTCAATCCATCGACCTCTGGGTTATGGGCCCAGCTCACTTCCTCTGCGCCAAACTTTAAACAGCAAAGGGGCTCTGGACACACATAATGGTACTTAGTGCTTCTTTTCAGAGACCCTAGGTTATAAAGCCCCCGTGAGGTGCAGCATGAGCCTTCCTCAAGCGATGCCTAATGTATGCATGACAAGCAGCTAAAAGCTGTTGGCCATAGACAAAGTGAGACCCAGCAGAGGACATGGCCGTTCTAAGCCTCAGACCTGGTATGGTGATGAAGCTTCCTGTTACACTTTCTACTGCCTTGGTTCATCGCAACAATCAATATGATAAAGAGAAGGAGTCATCCTAGATGGGACTCAAACCCACCCCTCCACTTTGGGATCCCCAGTACATAATGGGGAGCGGGGGGGGGGCATAATGAATTCTGAAGATCCCCGTAGCCCTCAGCCCACTGGGAAGATGCCCAGTACGGAAATGACAGATGCTAAAATAGATGCTAAAGACTCAAATGGCCTAATTGTCAGTGTTTGTTATAGACACCTAATGTAGCTGCAGAGGAAAGCAAAATGTTATATGACGACATCAGGATTATGAGTAATAAAAATGATGTGGTGGTTATGGGTGATTTTAATTTACCAGGGATACAGTGGGACACAGTCTCTGGCTCTTCTGTAAATGAACTCGAGATGGTGGAAGTGGTACAGGATTGTTTTTTTACTCAGTTTAATACCCCTACCAGGGGAGAAGCCATTATAGATCTTCTTTTCTCTAATAACCAGGTTAGGATTGGAAAATTAGAGGTTTTAGAACCACTGGACAGTAATGAGCATAACATGGTTAAATTTCAGGCTAATTTTCGTGTCGGAAGAGCAAAATCCAAAAGAAAAAAATATATTGTGAGGAAGGCAAACTTTAATGGTATGAGACTGAAATTAGAAACTGTAAACAAGTTAAATAGCAAAACGGTTAAAGAGGCATGGGAATTTTGTAAAAGGACATTGTTGCAAGTGCAAGAGGACTTCATACCTGTTTCCAGCAACACTAAATCTAGGAAACTACAACCAAGGTGGTTTACTAAGGAAATTAAGAATAAAGTCCGGAGGAGAAGGGCAAAATGAAGCAGGAGTCTACAGGTTGAGTTAAAAAATAACATTAGACTCAATAAGAGGAATGTAGAAAGGAATGAATTGGAAGCTAAGAATGACATTAAAAGTTTTTTCCGATGTTTTATCTCCAAAAGAGTCTAAAAGCTGAAATCACTAATTTACAGGATAGTAAGGGGTTTATAATTGAAAATGAAATTGATATAGTAAATGAATTTAATGATTATTTTACACGGGTGTTCACAGTAGAGAACACAAATAACTCAGCACCATGTAGATTCATTGAATTATTAGATTTCCAGAAGTCCTTAAGCTCAAAGCTACAGGGTTTTTACAAACTGTATCAGCCTGGATTGAAAACTGGTTTACAGACAGGAAGCAGTGGGTAGTTATTAGAGGCATAATGTCACAGTGGACCTGCGTTCATTGTGGGATACCATAGGGTTCAATTTTAGGACCACTATTGTTCCTAATTTGCGCCAATGATATTGACATCAGTACATACAGTAAAATGGTTAAATTTGCTGATGATACCAAGGTGAGTGATGTAGCAGATACTGATCTATCAGCGGAGAGACTACAATAGGATTTAATTAGCAACTGGGCTGATACATGGCAGATGAAATTTAAAGTAGATAAATGTAAGGCTATCCATGCAGGGAGCAGAAATACAAAGTACAGATATTTTATGGGTTCCACTGAAATAAAGTTAGCTGATTATGAGAATGACCTCGGTGCGTATGTTGATGCTTTCATGTTCCACTCTCGTCAGTGTGGGGAAGTAATTAAAAAGGCCAATTGGATGTTAGGTTACATCTCTAGGTGTGTGGAGTTTAAGTCAAGGGAGGTCATGCTACGATTTTATTGTACAATTCCTTGGTAAGACCCCACCTAGAATATTGTGTGCAGGTTTGGTCACCATACCTTAAGAAGGACATTGCTGCCTTGGAAAAGGTGCAACGCAGGACTACGAGAATGATTCCTGGTCTTAGAGGAATGTCTTATGAGGACAGATTAGTTGAGCTGAATCTGTTCAGCCTCGAGCAAAGAAGACTAAGTGGGGGCATGATCCAGGTATATAAGATTCTAACAGGTCTGGATGGCGGTGACATGACATACTAGAACTCGTGGCCACAAGTGGAATTTAGCGGGAGAACATTTTAAAACGAATTTGAGGAAGCACTTCTTTACACAGCGTGTAGTTAGAGTATGGAATAGTCTTCCTACTAGTGTAGCGCAAGCTAAAACCCTGGGTTGCTTTAAATCAGAGCTAGATAAGATTTTACCAACTCTAAGCTGTTAGGTAAGTTTTCCCCAAAAGTGCTTGATGGGCCGGATGGCTTCCTCTCGTTTGTAAAATTCTTATGTTCTTAAGGTTACTTTTCCTATAGAACAAGTCTATACATTGTCCTTTTATTAAACAAACTAGCCTTATGCTATTTATCTTATTTACGCAAAAGCTTGTCATTTTTGTCTCTACACGGTCGCACATTTACAATTCTCCTCTGCTCTCTGTATTGCGCATGGCGGACTTCCGCCCCGATGCAGACAGGTGAGCACACTCCCACCAGCGGACAGAGAGCGCGCGTCGGAAAATATGTCACGTCAACCATCTGAAAAGCAGACAAAAATATCTGCTGTGCCATACATCTGTGTATGACTCCTCAGATCTCCAGTCCGGTCAAAACTTTCACTAATTATCTACTTCTTTCCTTGCATGTTTAGTCCTATACTAAACTCCCTGATCGCTACACCTTACTGTTGCTTTAAGTTTAAGATTCGTCCAAATTTTACAGTAACCTACCCACACTTATACTACAGAGAATGTCTTTTGCATTAAAGCTCGCAAATACTAAATTTCGATTCCACAGTTATGGCTTTAGATACCTAGGGATCCTGGTATATCATACTTACACAAAACTAATTATGGTAAATTACTATGTGAAATAAAGAATTATCTCCAAAGATGGGAAATCCTCCCTCTATCCTTATTGGGGAGAGTGGAGAGCATTAGAATGAATATACTACCTAGGCTTCTCTTTATGTTCCAGTCCCTGCCCATAGGGGTCCCTATATCCACATTCAAAACGCTCAATAAATGGTTATCCAAATTTACCTGGCAAAACAAAAGACCCAGGATTGAACTGAAAAGACTATTAAACCCAAAAGAGAATGCGGGTCTGGACTTACCTAATTTAAAAAATTATTACTTGGCAGCCCAACTTATATCAGTAGTGGTATGGATAACCCAGGACAGGGAGGCTCAGTGGGTGGGAATGGAACAGAGTATCTGCCCAAATTTGCCGCTGGACATAGCAATTATTTTTAATCAAGATACATGGAAAGTAAATAAAATGATTAACATTTGGATAGGAAACACTCTGAAAAGTGAGAGAGAGGCTGGGACGCTCTTCATCAATATCAAGAGCAATGAAAATTGCACATGATGTTGATTTTCTACCATCTAAATTAGATACAGGGTTTAAGACATGGGGAGAAAAGGGTTTAACCAGTTGGATCAGTTGTGTAATGGAGGAGATCTAATGTCCTTCGAACATCTTAGAAACAAATGTGGCCTCCCAGTGCCCAACTGTTTTAGGTACCTACAGTCAACAAATATATTGTTTATATTAACAATGAAAGGATTGGTTAAAAAGAACATTATATCATATATTTATAAAATATTGCAAAAAGAGTCAACAGTGTTAATAAAGAGAAATGGGAACTAGAGATGAATACTATCATTAACGATGAAGATTGGACTCATTCATGTAAAGAAGGACACAGAATAACAAACAGTCCTACATGGAGTGAATTTGATTGGAAAGTTAAGATGAGATACTTTAAGACTCCCCTTCTCATCTCTACGTTTGGCAACACCTCAAATCAGGGGTTTATTGGAGGGGTTGTGACCTGGTAGGAGACCACACCCACATTTTTTGGGATTATCCAGAACTGTCAGAGTACTGGCAAAATATACAGGAAGAGATAAAAAAAAATGTTTGAACATAAAATTACCACTTGAACCAGCTCGTTTCATACTAGGAATTATGCCACAGAATATAGTGCATGAAAATAAGGTTGTATTACAGAGAGTTCTTCTTGTAATTGCCAGGAGGATGATAACGATCTCCTGGCTAAAACCCCAGCCACCCACGACAGTACAATGGAAAGAAAGTGTATAATATGGAATTTATAACTGAAAAATTGTTAACGAGAACAGAGTGTTTTGTGGAAGAAATTTCTCGAAGTCCGATGTTTAAGTGTTTGACAGAACTTTATTATTTGATGAGCTCACAGGGAACAGACACTCAGCAATCATGCGTCTTGTGTTCTGCTCCCCGAGCAACAAATGCATACATCTTTTATGGCCTAAAATGCGACAGTCATCTGACAAATCAAGGACAAATCGGATTTTTGGACGTTCCAGTTACTTCTGCCTTTCAAGGTCCAGGCAGTTCAAAGAAAGTTTGGCCATTTGGAGATACCAGTTTCTTCTACGTTTTCAAGGTCCACCTATCAGCTTAGAACAAGTCTATCTATTTGGGACTTTTCCTTTTGCTATATTATTCTAGGACTCGTTGTTCTCTTTTTCTACATTTTATGTTATCCAATACCATGCATTCATTTTATAATATCTTCTGCAACAGCTTACTTCTCAGGTCAAGCCTTTGCTTTGACCTGGGCCTCTTGCTGAACAAGCAATATATGGCAAACATGTTAGTTCCTCTATAGAAAATAGAAATTTCTTACTTAAGCAGATTTGCATTCTTGTTTGATACATTCAATTAATGACAAGTAAATTACATTGTTTCAACCACTATGTGTAAATCAACAACACATTGTAAACTCAATTGTTAATTACTGATTAGGTAATGCATTTTGCATAATCATCTATATTCCATTATTGATTACTGATTAGCATAATCAAGAATTTTCTATCACAGTTTCTTTATTAAAAGGTTTCCAATCTGTAATTTTCTTTTTTCAACAGAAGTATGGCACTTAGGAAAGGATAGGGTTGAATTGAGACTTCCATGTACAGCACTGTGCAAAAATCTTAGGCAGGCAAAGAAAACGATGTTTAGATTGTCCTCGTGTTGGTGTAAAACTATGACATTATGCCTGTCAAAGTGTCTCAGCTTAGCCATTTCAGAACCTCTGCTAACATCATCCTAGTATTTGTAGCGACCGTCCAGTGCAGCCATGTATTTTTTGACTTGGCCACTAGCACACCTCATACAGCTAGTCAATCTGTCAAAATCATGGAACGGCTGAGGTGCCCCTGAGGAGAAGTTTGGGAACTGAAGCGGTGTTCATCTAGCCATCCGACTAGATATCAGTATCTTTTTAGAAAAGAGAAGAAATTATTACTAGTTTTTATTGTGTTCCTCTTAATTTACACGTTCTAATGTTAAATTGTGTTATTTGTTCTAAGCCAAAGTACACTTGCTACCCAGATAAACAGCTTTAAACATTTCTTTGGACTGCCTAAGACTTTTGCACAGTACTGTATATCTTAGAACATAAGAAATTTACAAATTAGAGGAGCCCATTCGGCCCATCAAGCTCGTTTGGGAAGAACTTAACTAATAGCTCAGAGTTGTTAAAATCTTATCCAGCTCTGATTTAACCATCTCTCTCAATATAATATTGGGATCATTTATTCTCTTCAGAGGCCTCCATAGAATAATGCATCCATCCTCTCAATTATGTTTAGACAGACGTATCCTAAGGCACCAGGGCAACAACAGTCAGAATAACAACAGAATCATCAATTTCACAGCTAGTTTTAAAAATTGCTTTAATGCAGAGTGATTACAGAAAAAAAGATAAGCAAATTAGGTAATATTAACAAAATTATTAAAACATGTAGAGTAATAGACATATTTGTCTTTCAGACATATTGTGCTTTTTTAAGAGCCGAAGGGATACATTAAATCAGGATTATATTTTGTTTTTAATGATATATATATATATATATATATATATATATATATATATATATATATATATATATATATATATATATATATATATATATATATATATATATATATATTATTTTTTAAAATGTACATCATTATAAATGAGAACTATATGTGATTGCTAATTACTGTTAACTAATTTCCTGTATGATCTTTCTCCCCTTCAGTGTTAAAAATAATTATATGTCAGGGGGCCAATCAGTGGAGGCACACGGACACGGTGGCCGGTTATCCTATTTGTTCAGCGCCAGCCCAACAAGTAGAAAATTCAG
Organism: Brienomyrus brachyistius; assembly: GCF_023856365.1. NCBI lineage: Eukaryota > Metazoa > Chordata > Actinopteri > Osteoglossiformes > Mormyridae > Brienomyrus > Brienomyrus brachyistius. The sequence continues at coordinate 787,814 of NW_026042336.1, read as the reverse complement.
CACCACGGACAGTGATCTGTGCTACTATGACGTCAGGTCCTTTCATTGGCTCCATATATTTTTCTAGAAATAACTAATTGGCTCTTTTCTAGAAATGTCCAGCCTATATGAAGAGAATATTTTATTTTTATTTAGACTAAGAAACTACAGAAAATCAGCTCTGCATGTGATCTCCCCTTTACTGCTCAAGGAGGGCACACGCACATCAACAAATATCAATGCAACAATTACAGAAGAACAATTTCTCGCAGCTTCAGAAGAAATCAGATTTCTGTGTAATTCAGAGATTGTCCAAGACTTCTGCTAGAACATTTTCTGCACTTGAACCGAATTTCAAAATAAATGACACCTGGGTGACCCAGGTTCGAGTCTCTGCCTGGATCACATGTGTGTGGAGTTTGCATGTTCTCCCCATGTCGTCGTGGGGTTTTCTCCGGGTACTCCGGTTTCCCCCCCACAGTCCAAAAACATGCTGAGGCTAATTGGAGCTGCTAAATTGCCCCTAGGTGTGCATGTGTGAGTGAATGGTGTGTGAGTGTGCCCTGCAATGGGCTGGCCCCCCATCCTGGGTTGTTCCCTGCCTCGTGCCCATTGCTTCTGGGATAGGCTCCGGACCCCCCACGACCCAGTATGATTAGTGGTTTGGAAAATGGATGGATGGATACACCTGGGTCTATTAAAAGAAGGTGATGCTGCCTGAACCACCAACCAAGGCTGGGAGGAAAGGGAGGAACACTAGTCAAATGAAGGAAGAAAAGGCCACCCTATCTCATGGTCATGAATACAAAAGTCAGGGAGTGTTATGAATAAGGCACCACACTTAAGACCATTGGTTTTATGCAGTGAATTACACCAGAGAGAGTTTTTGCATTTTAGCTGTGTCATGTAACATTCCTCAGACTTCATTTTAATGTTTTCTTCAACGCAACAAAGTCCCACGGTAACAAAAGCGCTGAGGTCTGGATCGTTAATTGCAATGTGGGGAGTGCAGACCAGCTGGGGTGGGGGATCGTGCTCAGTCACGATAAAAGGCAAACGGGTAAATTGTGAATACGCACTTCATCTAACTACAGTTTAACGTTGTTCCACATACCAATATCACTACGTATCGGTATCGCAAAACAAAATTTAAAATGTTAAGATTCTGTCATTCTGAAAATCTGAGTATTTAAGACATTATGTTCCATAGCGATTTGTGGAGATAAATACCCTCGGACAGTACCGTTCATTTCACAATTAAGTCTCTTTAAGTCATTGTTTTATGTTAAGCAGGATGAATGTGTGATTTTTAATTAATAAACCTTTAAGGGTTATATGCTTATGCTGTTGTATACTGTTCTCGGTGTACAACTTAACTTATAAAAGTCTGTTCATCTAATTATAGAATAATGTATAGAATAATTATAAAAGAGCTATAATTATTATGATGTTATTATTTAATTGTGTGGGCCGTGTTGCTTGATTACATTTGACTCCTCGGCACGTGGGACGCTGCCGGTTTGAAAGACGCGGCTTCACTTGTTTTCTGCACCAAGGTGGGTTGCCATTCTGCTCCCATTTTATCGGATAATTTATCTTATTATTTAGTATTTGTCAAATTTGCATGTATATTAACATATGTTTGATGAGTAAAGTCAGTATATTGCTTTTAAATAAAGTGATTTTGTTCCGGGCTACTATGTTAATTATATTTAAACTTTATGCGCAAAGTGTAGTTGACATTTAACTTTTCCGCGTGCGCTTTCCTGCGTTTAAGTACATTATTGCGCTTGCTAGTGAGTAAATTAGTTCATTTCTTTTAAATAAAGTGAACATTGTTGTGGGGTGCTGTGTTGGTTAAATTTAAATTTCATGTGCAAGTCGGCTAGTTTCCTGTGCCGCAAAGTCTAGGTGATATTTCACTTTTCCGCGTGCGCTTTCATGTTGCATTCTACTGCGGACGCGGGTGGTTTCACTCGGTGCTGCCTACAGCAATGATATTCCACCAGACTAGGAGAGGGCAGATGTATTGTAAGAAACACAAATAAAAGTAGTGAAGCAAGTCCTGTAAAGTTTGTTTGGTGACTAAAATCAGTATATTGCCATTTAGTAAAATTTTAAATTGTTCCAGGCTTCTGTTTTGATTATATCTAAATTTTATGTGAAAGTTAACTAGTTTCCTATGCTATAATGCAATTGTTCATTGCGGAGGTGTCAGTGCAGAACTGTATTCCATGTGCCAGGAGTGACTGACAGCTCCATTGTATTGCCTGTATGTTGTTTTTCCTCATTCAGATACAGATGAATTGCAAAAGCTGTCAGCTGGAGCAACGCTGAACAGGAGAAGCGGTTTCAGAAAATGGATGAATGTCCCCAGAGGTGTGAGTTAACAGTTTTAACCACTGCATCACTGTACCATGCCCCTGTATAGGATATGTAGAAGAACCTGTTGCAGTTATCTGGTGTGTGTGTTTTTGACTTTCCCTGCCGGCCCCTGGAGGTTTGGGCTTCCCCTTTGAGTCTGGTGCCTCCCAAGGTTTCTTCCTTCTAGGGAGTTTTTCCTTGCCACTGTCGCCTATGGCTTACTCACTGGGGGCTTTGGGTGGGGATGCTGTAAAGCGCTTTCACACAATGTAATGTTGTGATAACGTGCTATACTTTGTTGTGTAATTTTGTATTTACTCACGCAAATAAAAAATTGTTTGATAACAAAAAACACTTGTTTCATTCTTTTTCCCTGCGAACATATCAGTCACTTCCCTCCTGCTCCTGCATTCAAAAATGAAAGTTTGTCCTGCACTGCACTATATTGCCGTGGGTTCCACAGGAATGCAGACCTCTACTTTGGTGTAATCCTGCTGCTGTTGTAGATGGTCTGCTCGCACGCTTTCACATTGTGCACAAGCAGATTTTTTGTTTCTCTGTAGAGAAGCATTCTTTTCTTCTGCCTGGCAAATCCATCATTATAATAGCAATCCACCTAGCGCACCTAGCTCTTAAAGAAAATGTTTGAAAAAATTAGTTTATAGCATGTTTACACCATAAAAACAGCAGTGACTGAGTACACCCTTGTGGACCAGGCGCCTGGCTTTGACTATTTTTCTGCCATTAAACTAGCAAACGTGGGTTGGCCATGACGTAAAATAACTTGTGCCTTTAAATTAAAAAAAAAAAGTCCTGTGTGTTGTAAAGTGAGGTATGAAACAGATACCAGGCCGCTTCAGTGAGGGTCAGCGTAAGTTTTATTCATGTGATTTTGCGGTTTAAACTGTTTCATTGGAATCAATCCAACCAGCAGCATGAAGACTGCAAGCCAAAGAAGTGGGACGATGCCTGAGTAGAACAACTCAGTCAATCCTCACGTCTCCTCTCTCCTCAGGCGATTGATGGACTCTGAGCATGAGACATGTACAAAAGATGAGGACTCTTCTCCACTATTCAAATGGAAATTGTTCTTAATCTTTTATTTATACCTTTTGCTTATACCGTAAGATTTAGGAACACACTGAAAAAGATCAACTTTAATACATTTGAAGGTTGAAGTTATTGGAATTTGTAACGGCTGATTTGGTGGAATATGATTTTGGACAGAACTGTCAAAAAATGTGGAATGAAAATGCAGTTTAATGGTTGAATCCGTGGCTTGCCTAACTTGTTATAAATTGCACACACATCCAGCATTAAAGTGACAGGGAGGTATTAGACCAGAGTTGTTGCATTACATTAACACAGACCAGCAAAAAATATAACATTATTCTAACATTAATGTAATGTTGTTCTGAATAGATTTCTATGTCCAGTCCTGATTTCAAATTGGGCCTTTAAGCCTAGAATATGGTCAGTTTTAAAAATACTTGACTTTGTTGCAACTCTGACTAAGTTGAATTCCATCAAGTGGTTAACGGGTGTGAAGATTATCCTGAAATTTTCAAGTTAATGTCATTCCAGTTAATGTGAGTTTGTTCTGTGTGGGTCTCTGTCTCAGGCTGTCATTTTCGTCTTAGTCTCATTTAAACCACTTAACAATATGCATAGATTGCATAGCTGCAAATGTAAAATACAAAAATTAACTTGGAAAGCATTCTACAACAACATTCAGTATTGTGGAGTATTAATAGCATTTATTGCCATTTCCAGTTGCTTGGTAACTTCTATATTTTGAATAGAATACAAGATAATATTTTAAACTAGATTACAGTTAATTGTTATTTTTCTGTTTAAAAAAGACAATTGCTGTAATTTACATAGGACAAAACCTGTAAAAGACATTTTGTAATTATTTTCTAAATGAAATGAAGATACTTTGTTACTCCCCTTGGGGAAATTCTCTTTTCACCTACCCCATCTTGCTCTACTTGACACACGGGCACAGACAAAGGTAACAGCAAGCCTGGCAGCAAAGGGCAGCCACCTGTAGGGACACCCATGGAGCTGGGGGTTTTACAGTGATTAACAGCAATTTTGCAATACCTTTCTGGCAGCTTTTTTTTTTGCTAGGTATTTACAGTAAATTCCACAGTCAGTTCTACACTAGAAGAGACATCATTCCTAAGCGCAGCATGGACTGCTTCTGGACACAGTATCTAATGCGACTTCCAGAGTCACTTGAGTAAGCTGGAGATAATTCATCCCCGGGAAAGAGAGCCTGCAGTAGGCAGTCTACCAAAAGAGGGCCTTTCCTGTTCCCTTGGTGAATTAGAACACCAGTGGAGAGAGCTCTCCTGTTGCAGTTTTACAGAGATGAACAACATGGAGAACTTTGGATTGAGGTTTTGTAGTAAGAGGGTGCTGAAGGAAAAAGGAGTTTCAAAGACATTGGACTGCCTGTACTGCCGATTTTGTCTCTGCCCATTTCAGATGTCCAGATGTTTACTAATGTGACATTCCTTAAATACAACCACCGAAACAGAACGGTTCTCAATTTGTTGCCAAGTTTGGTAGATGTACAACTTGGACTGCAAAGAGATGGACTGACGCAGAGGCGGAGCTGAGGATAGGCCTGGGTGGGATTGACAGCTGGACCTACCCAGTCAGATTAATGAAATGACATTTTTTATATATAAATTACCGGCTTCTAACTCTGTTCCTATACATCACTGTTGTTACTGTGGCAAGTACGACAGAATGTGTGAGCTCCCTCTAGTGGTGGTCTAGGTAGAACACCACAGTCGTGAGTGTATTATTGTTGCAGTCACCATGTTGTAAATATATAAGCCAATTTAAGAAAATTTGGGGTAATGAGCTTCATTCAAGGGGGCGGCATGGTGGTGCAGTGGTTAGCACTGTCGCCTCACACCTCTGGGACCCGGGTTCGAGTCTCCGCCTGGGTCACATGTGTGCGGAGTTTGCATGTTCTCCCCGTGTCGTCGTGGGGTTTCCTCCGGGTACTCCGGTTTCCCCCCACAGTCCAAAAACATGCTGAGGCTAATTGGAGTTGCTGAATTGCCCATAGGTGTGCATGTGTGAGTGAATGGTGTGTGAGTGTGCCCTGCGATGGGCTGGCCCCCCATCCTGGGTTGTTCCCTGCCTCGTGCCCATTGATTCCGGGATAGGCTCCGGACCCCTCGCGACCCGATAGGATAAGCGGTTTGGAAAATGGATGGATGGATGGAGCTTCATTCAGACCCTCCCAAATTTAATACAAGTCCATCCATCAGCCACTTTACCGTATTTAAATGCTGCAGGAGGATGCTCACATGAAAAAAATAAGACTAATTCATTTCTTTATCCAAAACTATTTCTTTCCTCATTCGTTAAAACGAAAAGAGCTTTAACTTGTGCATGCATTGCTTCATTTTAAGCAGCATTATGGAGTGTCGTTGAACATAAATTTTTCTATGAAGGGTCTGATTTTCTGCATCTTTTACTCCTGGTTTGGGCTATAAAATTGGAAGGAGTTGCCAAACCTGACTGTGCAGGGTCTGCGCTGTTCTCATCTGTGGACAGTGTGTGGGTTTGTGGGTCAGGCATAAATTTGGGGGGGGGGCTCCCTCTAGCATTAAAATAGGGAGATATCCACTAAAATAATTCTTCATATTCAAAAAAGTACAGATAAAATGAATCAATCTCAACAGTTCATTTAAAGTGTTTTCACCCCAAGCACACCTATCCTTACTGAAAATGGTTTAGTCTAAAGTCCTGCTCTGGGGTACGTTTCCTATACCACAATGCACATTAGCAAAAGACAAATATATGTCAGGAAAATATATAGCAAGAGATCAAAGAAAATTGATACATTCTGTGGGCCATGTCTGCTGCCGCATGGCAGAGGGTGTGAGGGGGAAGTGCAGGGACGATGTCGGCATCACCAAAAGGAGGGCTACAGCTCTTTGGAGGGAGCCGGTGAGGAGGGCTGGGGGGAGCCAGTCTGCATCCTCTCACTCCTGGGGAGGACCGAGTATTGGCCATCCTAGATCTGAGAGGCACTTGAGGGAATCCCGGGGTGCATAAATCTCTATAGTCTACCCACCTCCAAGACATCTATGCTTTCTACTCCCCAGCCACTTCCTCTTGGCCCACCAACATTTGGCCCCCTGTAGTGTGATCACCAGGGTTCCTCAATATGTGGCACCTCCACACCTGGCTCCTCTACATCAGCCATCCCTTGTCTGGGCCCCTCTACAGCAGGCCCCCTCTGACGTGACCCTCAGTCTCTCAGGGCGACACTGTCCCCTGAGTCCCCAGAATCCCTTTCAGTCTGGGAGATCACCTAACCCCACCCATCCTGCTGCCTAATGCTGGTGTCGTGCTGTAAACTGTCCCCCTGCCACGGAATGTAATCTCTCATTTTAAAGGCAATGTCGCTTCGCTTCTCCTGCGCGGCAGCAGCGTCCGCTCGCTGTAACATCGGTTGTCTTGTTTAAGCAGACTAAAAACTCACATTTCTTGTTTATTATGATATTTTACAGTCAAAGTTAAGATTAACATCCTCATGTAATACGTCGCAAATGTGACACTTACTACTATTTCATTTAAACGCGACAATAATGCATTTCTTTTCGACGCTCGTTCGTGCAAATACAGTCGCCTTCAGTCTCAAGAAGCGATTCATCTACTTGAGTAATATTTTTAATACTTTGTTGAATTAATTCTGCCTCAATTTCTTTGCTATTCTGTCTTCTTTTCATAACTATAATGCGGCGATTAGCTTCATACTGGGCACCGACACACCTGGAAATGACGTGACATTGAACCAAATGCCAAAAGTAATCAGAAGTCAGCAGCCTGTCCAGAACGCACAGATAACAAGCTACAAGTCGTCCAGCCACGACGTCACCCAGCCACTCGTCTACCATCTAAAATACAGATAAATTACATGTGCTCCGTATTTCTGCAGTTGATATTATTTTGAACTGGACCATAAAGAAAATATTCTTGGCCTGGAGGGAGGAGTGCTGGGCTATTTTATAGGAGGCTACTCTTTCTTAATAACCCCATTTTTAATTCTGAACAATAAGCTTAATAGGATGGGGCGACATGCTGGTGCAGTGGTTAGCACTGTTGCCTCACACCTCTGCGACCCGGGTTCAAATCTCCGCCGGGGTCAGATGTGTGTGGAGTTTGCATGTTCTCCCCATGTCATCGTGCGGTTTCCTCTGGGTTTTCTGGTTCTCCCCCACAGTCTAAAAACATGCTGAGACTAATTGGAGTTGCTAAATTGCCCGTAAGTGTGCATGTGTGAGTGAATGGTGTGTGAGTGTGCCCTGCAATGGGCTTGACCCCATTCAGGGTTGTTCCCTGCCTCATGCCCATTGCTTCTGGGATGGGCTCCTGACCCCTGTGACCCAGAAGGATAAGAGGTTTGGAAAACGGATAAAACTGAAGAGCGATTTAAAATAGGTGATTGTCCAGTAAGAGGATTTAACTTTAGCTACAGTGTTTTTTGTTATACAGGTATATTTTGTTTTACAAAAACAACATTTACTTCTACACTATACGGTCAATTAAAGTACCTTCTGCATCCTGGAGATGGTCATTACCTTCTGGAGAGTCTATTTCCTCAGCAACTCTCTTGTTGTTACCTTCTGGAGACAGATGAATGCTGAAAAGATCTTCCATCTGGTCAGCAGTCATTGTGATTGTCTCAAAGCAGAACAGGTGGCGCAGAATGTAGACAGTGTTTATAACTCGCTTATTAATTATCAATGTGTTACTGGTTACTTTATTAGTTTATATTCAAAGAAATAATAGCAACTTGATCCATGATGGTCAAAGGATAAAATTCTGATCCTAACTAACGTACATGTAAACAGAACACAGAATACCTCTGAAATGGACCCTGACCCCTGTGGATGACCTGAAACGTGACAATGTCATGTTCCAGCAGATTCCCATCTCTTATTGACCGGATAGGCCTCAGACAACCTGCATTGGCCATGAAGTCAAGCAGAGGTGTCTTTCACTTCTCAAGGTCCTCCAGAGTTGTACTTTCAGGTACCTGCCTTCAAAATGGACTGTTATTGAGGCTACTTGAATTATAACTTTTTAGTAAGAACCCACACACCCATATCATGTTTGAAGCCTTTCAATTGCAGCATTAAAATTAGGCAGCATTCGGCAGGTAAAGGAGCAATATTTGCTGGCAGGCACATGGGACGATTAATCTGCGCAGTAGGGACAACATGAAGAGAGGAAAATTTGCTGTAAAAAAACTCAATTTGTTCGCCATAATATCTTGCTGACCTCCTTCCCAGGGCTTAAACTGCCCACAATGCTTTTCCACACTCTATGCATATTTAGTATTTCCCTCATATTTCAGACGCTGATATGGGCAGTACGGTATGCGCTCCGTCTGGTTAGATGTGGGCCTGCACTTTCTTAGGGGCCTGCCCCTCCTGACACAGACTCTTCCAGAATCTCATACTCCTCTCCATTTCCCATTCTTCACACTGTTTATTAGTGTATGGGAACGGGACAACCCTAACTGAAGGGTCAGGACTTGCACACAACACACACCCCTCCTGCCCTAATGAAGTGGCGGTATACTTAGCCCATTTATACCACCAATTTCCAAGTGTACGTTTTGCTAACCCATCCAGGTCTACTTCATCCTGGGCATCCTTCTAAAATTTGCTCACTCTCCTCACTCCCATATCTCCCCCCATTTCTCTCCGCTTTCGCTCACTGTAATCTGAGAGGTTATTCAGCATCAAAGGACCAGGCTGAGTCAGTGAAGTCTGTTGTCCTGTGCTCACCTGACCTGTGGTCCTGCTGTGCACCCAGACCTGAAGGGCCTGATAAATCATTAGCATCACTAACATCGTTGCTGTCAGCCGTACCAGAACCCACAGCTTCGTGTCGTGTCTGGAGTGGCTGGTCTGCTTGCGATGCTCCCTCTTGGCCCTCACTCTGCTCTGATCCTGAAACTGACTCCACCCCAAGCTGTGGAGCTCCTCTGGGAGCTCCATCAGGGCCATCTGAGTCAAGGGCAGCTGCATCCTCTGTGTTGTTTTCAGTGACTCTGTCTTTCGTGCGGTACTCTAGTGCAGTGGTTCAAATGGTACCACGTATTACTCCCTTCTACCTGCACCACTGTTGCTGTGGCTCGTGTCACCTTGAAGGGTCCCTCTCGTCGGGGCTCGTGCCACTTTCACCGGAACACTCGCAGGTAGACTTTATCTCCGGGAAAGATGACTGGCTCCTCCTGGTCTGTGTCTTCTTTCTGTGCTTTCTCCTTTTCCTGTTTGGAAATAGTTTTGTGTATTTTGGTTAAAGTCCTCATATACAACTTTAATTCATCCCCCAGCTGATCTAGGCTGGGTCCCTTATACGCCCCCTCAAGTCGATCCAGGCATAGGTCTCCCAGTCAGCATTTCATGCGGAGACAAATGCATCACCTGTGCGTTTCCATCCGATATGCCATCAAGGCTGTTGACAGGGCATCCACCCAGTTCATTTTCATGGTGGCGCAAATCTTATTCAGCTTCTGCTTAAGTGTGCCATTCACTCTCTCCACCATACCCTGCAACTGAGGGTGATACACACATGCCAACTTTTGTTTTATTCTCAGCTGTTAAACCACTAACTTTTAACTTTCCCCACAAAGGCAGCTCCATTATCAGAGCTGATTTCAGTTGGTATCCCAAACCTCGGACTCTCTGATCAGGAATTTCACCACTGTCATCGCCCCCATGTCCTTGGACGGTATTGCCTCCACCCATCTGCTGAACCTGTCCACAATCACAAGCATATATCGCTTTCCATATGCTGTTTTTCCCATGTCCACATAGTCCATCACCAAGTGTCTGAACGGTCCCTCAGGCACTGGAATGTGCCCTACTGGGGCCGTGATTGCTTTGCGTACATTGTTCTTAATGCACACCTCATATTCACATTCTGACAACCTTGCATCCATCATTGCTTGCAGCTTATTGTGTAATTTTCCTTAACTCCTCCCCCCTTGCGCAATGGTCAAGACCATGCGCATCCGTTATCAAAATGTTCACCAGAGACAGAGGTGCAGCCAAAAGTCCCTCATGGTTGCGATACAGACCATTAGCATCCTTAGAGGCCCCCCTTTTTAGCCACACTGAGGCCTCATAGGGGCCCGCCCGCTCCTGCAGGGCCACCAGATCAGAAACCTGCTCTGTAGTCACCATAGGTAAAAGATCAGCAGTACTCACCTGCGCAGCCGCCCTGGCTGCCGCATCAGAGGCTGCATTTCCTTGAATAACAAAATCACGACCTTTGCGGTGGGCCTGACACTTAACAATAGCCAAACGCTTGGGACGCATCATTGTGTGTAGCAACTCCAAAATCTGATTATAATGCTGAATGGGGGAGCCGTCACTTTTGCGAAAGCCCCTTTGCTTCCAGACTGCTCCAAACAGATGGCATACACCGTGTGCAGAGTCTGTGTAGATAGTAACTGTCTTATGTTGTCCTCGCCGGCACGCTGTAGTCAAAGCCTTTATCTCCGCTAATTGACCAGAACAGGGTTGTGCTCTGAAACGAGTGTGAGAAAATCATCACCCTGTGCCTGGACTACAGCAAACCCAGCCTTCAAGGCATCCCCATCTCTCCAACATGAGCCATCCACAAACAAAACCATCTCGCTATTTTCAATGGGAGAGCTCTCCAAGTCTGCTCTCAGTTTAGTGTAAACCAAAGACTCTGCCACACACTCATGTGGCTGCCCCTCATCCTCCAGGGGAATGCTGTCTGCAGGGTTTACTGTAGTGGAGCGCTTTATTGTCAGATCCGGGTAAGTGAGAAATGCAAAGTACGCTAGCTGCCTTGCTGGGGTCAACACAAATTTGCCTTAGTCAATAAGGTCCACCACCTTATGTGAAGTATAAAGTGTTTTTGCATTCTAGCTGTGTTACAGTATGACGCAGCAGTTTGGCTCCTCCTGAAGGCCCTATAACTGTCCTGAGAAGTTGTTTGTATGCACTTGCTGCCTTGACACTTGTTGATGTGTGTGAGCCCTGCTCGAGCAGTAAAGGGGAGATCTCATGCAGAGATGATTTTCTGTAGCTTCTCAGTCCGAGTAAAAATAAAATATCCTTTTCATATAGGAACCAAGTCTCTGGCTGGAAATTTCTACAACAGAGCCAATTAGTCATCTCTATAAATATATACAGATGTAGCCGCTTGAATTTTCCCCAGTTTCCATGATGGGACCTTGGCTGGTCCTTGGCTGATCCTTGGCTGGCCCCTGCTGGGTTCTGGGTGGGACCTTGACTGTAATGAGATCCCCCACTATGATGTAATGAACAAGTGGGCCGGCTCTTGCTGACACCCACTGTTCGAGAAATATGTACTTTTACTATTGTCATTTTGCTAGATGCCATTTCTTAGACATAACACCCTGTAGCAGCTTGATCTTAATTTAGCAATCAGCCTTCTTAAGAACTGTCGCTTGAATATTTCCACCCCATACATGGTGATAAACAATGTAAAATGTTATTTGCATATCCTGTTTGTGTACCTCAATAAAAGATACTGCGAGGGGAGTTCCTCTTTCGAAGTTGGCTGAGTTTGACTGAGAGGCTGACACCTCGAAGTCAGGACCGGACTTCCCTTGCAGCAAGTAAAAAGTCATCACAGCTGTCCGTGTTGTTCTGTGTTCAGAGATTGGTCGGTTTTCAGCGTATATTTAGGGGAAAAAACCCAACACCCATGTGTGTGACACAAAACGAGTGGCACTGCAGAAGACCATCCATCCATCCATCCATCCATCCATCCATTTTCCAAATCGCTTATCCTACTGGGTCGCGGGGGGTCCAGAGCCTATCCCGGAAGCAATGGGCACGAGGCAGGGAACAACCCAGGATGGGGCGCCACCCCATCGCAGGGCACACACCATTCACTCACTTTTGGTTACATGTATTCATATTTTGTCTGATCTCTTCGCCACCAGGTGGCGATATAGCAACTCCAGAGTTATTGATGGCTAGAACAAAAAAAACACAGTAACACAGAGGTGTAGCTAAAAATTCTGGGCCCCTGACAGAAAGTCACCTTTTTTTTTAGATTAGATTCAACTTTATTGTCATTACACATGTATAAATACAGGGGCAACGAGATTCAGTTTAGCATCTAATCAGAAGCGCAAAGAGCAGCAAGTGCAATAAATATAGTATGTGATATGTATGGTTAAATGCAGTATGCACAGTTAAATGCAGTATGTACAGTTAAGAGCACAGTGAAGGTGGGAATAGATATATAGATAGATATACAAATGTTCAAAAAAAAAAATAAATAAAAAAATGCGGATGGCAAATATATAGATGTACAATATACGTGTATGTACAATGTACAATACATAGATATATACAGATGCGCTATGTATGTGCTGTGATACTATAGGTACTATAATATATATATACACAGATGTACAATATACAGACATACAGATGTGCTATGTATGTGCTGAGATACTATAGGTACCATAATATATATATACACAGATGTACAATATACAGATATACAGATGCCCTATGTATGTGCTGTGATACTATAAGTACTATAATATATATATATATACACAGATGTACAATATACAGATTCACTATGTATGTGCCGTAATACTAAGAGTGCTATAATATATATATATCCATCCATCCATCCATTTTCCAAACCGCTTATCCTACTGGGTCGCGGGTGGTCCGGAGCCTATCCCGGAAGCAATGGGCACGAGGCTGGGAACAACCCAGGATGGGGGGCCAGCCCATCACAGGGTACACTCACACACCATTCACTCGCACATGCACACCTAAGGGCAATTTAGTAACTCCAATTAGCCTCAGCATGTTTTTGGGCTGTGGGGGGAAACCGGAGTACCCGGAGGAAACCCCACGACGACATGGGGAGAACATGCAAACTCCACACACGTGACCCAGGCGGAAATTCGAACCCGGGTCCCAGAGGTGTGAGGCAACAGTGCTAACCACTGCACCACCCCAATATATATATATATATATATATATATATATACACACACACACACACACACACACACACACACACACACACACACACACACACACACACACACACACACACACACACACACACATAGATGTGCAATGTACGGGTGTGTTGTGTGTTTAGCGGGGGACTGAGTTCAGTAGTGTGACCGCTGTGGGGAAAAAGCTGTTCCTGAACCTGCTGGTTTTAGTCCGAAGGCTCCTGTAGCGCCTTCTGGACGGCAGGAGCTGGAAGAGTTTGTTGGCTGGATGAGAGGAGTCCTTAAGGATGTTGCGTGCTCGGCGTAGACATCTCTTCTTGTGGACATCCTCAATGGCAGGAATTGGAGTCCCTATGATTCGTTGGGCGGTTTTTACCACCCGCTGCAGTGCCTTGCAGTCAGCAACAGAGCAATTCCCATACCATGCTGTAATACAGTTGGTCAGGATGCTTTCTATCGCACAGCGGTAGAAGTTGCCCAGTATGTCAGCAGACAGTTGGTTCTTTTTCAGTGTCCTCAAGAAGAAGAGGCGCTGATGGGCCTTCTTGACTAGGCTGGAGGTGTTGGTTGTCCAGGACAGGTTCTCTGAGATGTGTGTCCCCAGGAATTTGAAGCTGGGAACCCGTTCAACCGCCATGCCATTGATGTGGATGGGGTGGTGGGTGTCTCTCTTCTCCTTCCTGAAGTCCACAATGAGCTCCTTGGTTTTGGAGGTATTCAGGAGCAGGTTATTATCAGCGCACCATGCAGCTAGGTGTTTTACCTCTTCCCTGTAGTCAGACTCATCGTTGTCACTGATGAGACCGATCACCGTGATGTCATCTGCAAACTTGATGATGGAGTTGGATCCATACATAGGCCTGCAGTTATGGGTGAAAAGGGAGTAGAGGAATGGGCTCAGCACACAGCCCTGTGGAACGCCAGTGCTGAGTGTAATGGTGGTAGAGCAGTTATGGCCTGACCTGACATGCTGGGGTCTGTCGGTCAGGAAGTCCGTGATCCAATTACAGATAGAATTGTTAATACCAAGATCCCCAAGTTTAGTGATCAACTTGGAAGGGATGACTGTATTGAATGCTGAGCTGAAGTCAACAAACAGCATTCTTGCATAAGTGTTCTTATTGTCCAGGTGTGAGAGTACACAGTGAAGCGCTGTGGATACAGCATCCTCTGTACTTCTATTGCTTCGGTAGGCAAATTGGTGAGGATCCAGTGTGGGGGGCAGGCATGTCTTGAGGTGTGACAGGACCAGTCGCTCAAAGCACTTCATAGCTATAGGCGTGAGTGCTACAGGGCGGTAGTCGTTCAGGCACATCGGTGATGAGTGTTTCGGCACTGGCACTATGGAGGTGGTTTTGAAGCATGCTGGTACTGCTGCCTGGGCAAGGGACAGGTTGAAAATGTCTGTAAAGACCCCTGTAAGCTGTTCAGCACATGCCCTAAGCACACGTCCAGGAATGCCGTCAGGGCCAGCAGCCTTACGAGCATTGATACGGCTCAGTGCATCATGTACCTCTGTGTGGGTGAGTGTGAGGGTATGGCAGTCATCAGAGTGTAGGGTTATGGTGGACTTTTCCTTATTGTCGTTGTCAAAACGAGCATAGAAGTCATTCAGCTCATTAAGGGAGGACACGTTCATGGCTGTCTGTGTGGAAGTGCTAGGCTTGTAGTCAGAGATGGCCTGGATGCCCAGCCACATGCGACGGGGGTCAGAGTTGACAAAGTGCTCCTCCACCTTCAGTTTGTAGCTAAGCTTGGCCTTGTTGATGCCCCTCTTCAGTTCTGCCCTGGATGTACTGTAAGCCTGTGCGTCACCTGATCTGAAAGCTTTGTTACGTGCCTTTAGCAGAAGTCGCACTTCCCTGTTCATCCATGGTTTCTGATTTGGATACGTTGTGATCTGCTTCTCTGTAGTAACACTGTCAATTGTGGTGCTGATGTATTCCAGTTCTGATGTATTCTTGCGCCCCTCTGTCGAATTTTACATACTGTGAAAGAGATTTGTTGAGCCATCTTCCAATCCAGTGCAATCCAGCTTTATTTGAAAAGCACCCCAGGTAGCATGCCCATATAGGGCCCATATGGGAAAGACATGGGCCATCTGGGCTGGCCCAGCTCACATGTTATCCATGTGGGGCCCATATGAGTTAGTCCATATGCAATTTCATGTGGGCAGAACGATATGGGTCCCATATGGGCAGGATCTGGGCAAACCCATATGGGTTAAATGTGGGCAGAACGATATGGGTCCCATATGGGCAGGATCTGGGCAAACCCATATGGGTTAAATGTGGGCAGAACGATATGGGTCCCATATGGGCAGGATCTGGGCAAACCCATATGGGTTAAATGTGAGCAGAACGATATGGGTCCCATATGGGCAGGATCTGGGCAAACCCATATGGGTTAAATGTGGGCAGAACGATATGGGTACCATATGGGCAGGATCTGGGCAAACCCATATGGGTTAAATGTGGGCTGCACGATATGGGTCCCGTATGGGCAGGATCTGAGCAAACCCATATGGGTTAAATGTGGGCAGAACGATATGGGTACCATATGGGCAGGATCTGGGCAAACCCATATGGGTTAAATGTACGTGGGTGTACCTCAGATATATTGGTGTCTATATCATTTATGTAAATTAGGAACAATAGTTCCTAAAATTGAACCCTGCGGTACCCCGCTATGAACACAGGCCCACTGTGACATTGTGCCACTTAATATAACAACCTGCTGCTTCCTGTCTGTGAAACAGTCTTATCGCTTGTTGGGGTTAGAAATCTTGGGCTTTGGAGAGGGTGGTGAATGAAATGAAAAAAAGAAAACAATTTGAAAAAAGGTTCAGATTATTGTAATTGAGACAGTTACCACTGTCGAATAATGATATTGTTCAATGTTGATAATTCCCCTTTTGTATAGGCATTTGGGCCATGAACTTATTGATAAAGTTTTTTTTTTTTCAATAAGAGATTCTGCGTCTGTAATTGCGTCTGTAACACCACCCCCCCCCCCAATCACGTGCAGAACAAAAATCAAAGCGGCTCCGGTTGCCAGGCAGGCGCTGGCTCCGATCGTTCACTTCAAAGAGCCGACTCCAAGAGCCGTTTCGTTCGTACTGCACATGCGCGACATATTCAGACAGTTATTTCACTGGACGATCATCCCACAAACTCCACAGAAGTTGGACACTTCCACGGTACGTTTTAGGTAAGTAATTTTACAGTTGATTGTTGGATTAAAAAATACACTATAAACGGAGAGTTATACCAATTTGCCTGAGTTTTCTTATATTTTTTACTGTACAGTTTCCAACTCAAATGCTTTGCGAGGATACGTTTTATTTTAAATTTACAACACTGTTAAACATCGTCTAATCTATACTGTGATAGATGTAAAAGTATAAAGTACAATATATTCTAGTCAAATCAGTTTTAAACATTTGGAACCATTTTTTTCGTAATTTAACATCATGTAAAATGATGATTATTAAATTAGAACTCAGTTCAACGAGAGAACAAATGTTATTTGCCAATTTAATCTAGTTCCTTTTTGATAACCATTTCGAAACGTCCTTTTTAAATGCATATAATGGACATATTACGTGTATCAAGCATTTTTGTGGCGCCTTAATTGCTTTATGTTAGCGTCTCTCGTCCTTCACCTTAACGGGCCTGGGGGAGGGGTGTTAAAAGCCGAAACCTGTTTGCAAAGAAGCACCATAGAGATGTGTAGAGGACAAGGGCAGACAAATGTGTCCCTGACGCCATTTTCGGTGCAAATAATATCCATTGAAACTCGTTATATTTTCTAGATATAGTTGTTGGAATTTGGATGTGTATATTTTTTTCAGCATTGATTCGTAAAATGGGAACAAGTACCTACACTATGGAGCACAAAAATACAGTCGAACATATAAAAATCCTATGCATTTGAATTTATTTTGTCTAATTCAAATTACTTCTGAGGAATTATGGTTAAACACTTTGCTGATACAGGGAGTGCAGAATTATTAGGCAAATGAGTATTTTGTCCACATCATCCTCTTTATGCATGTTGTCTTACTCCAAGCTGTATAGGCTCGAAAGCCTACTACCAATTAAGCATATTAGGTGATGTGCATCCCTGTAATGAGAAGGGGTGTGGTCTAATGACATCAACACCCTATATCAGGTGTGCATAATTATTAGGCAACTTAACAAAAAACAAATATACACCCATTTCAATTATTTATTTTTACCAGTGAAACCAATATAACATCTCCACATTCACAAATATACATTTCTGACATTCAAAAACAAAACAAAAACAAATCAGTGACCAATATAGCCACCTTTCTTTGCAAGGACACTCAAAAGCCTGCCATCCATGGATTCTGTCAGTGTTTTGATCTGTTCACCATCAACATTGCGTGCAGCAGCAACCTCAGCCTCCCAGACACTGTTCGGAGAGGTGTACTGTTTTTCCTCCTTGTAAATCTCACATTTGATGATGGACCACAGAGGTTCTCAATGGGGTTCAGATCAGGTGAACAAGGAGGCCATGTCATTAGTTTTTCTTCTTTTATACCCTTTCTTGCCAGCCACGCTGTGGAGTACTTGGACGCGTGTAATGGAGCATTGTCCTGCATGAAAATCATGTTTTTCTTGAAGGATGCAGACTTCTTCCTGTACCACTGCTTGAAGAAGGTGTCTTCCAGAAACTGGCAGTAGGACTGGGAGTTGAGCTTGACTCCATCCTCAACCCGAAAAGGCCCCACAAGCTCATCTTTGATGATACCAGCCCAAACCAGTACTCCACCTCCACCTTGCTGGCGTCTGAGTCGGACTGGAGCTCTCTGCCCTTTACCAATCCAGCCACGGGCCCATCCATCTGGCCCATCAAGACTCACTCTCATTTCATCAGTCCATAAAACCTTAGAAAAATCAGTCTTGAGATATTTCTTGGCCCAGTCTTGATGTTTCAGCTTGTGTGTCTTGTTCAGTGGTGGTCGTCTTTCAGCCTTTCTTACCTTGGCCATGTCTCTGAGTATTGCACACCTTGTGCTTTTGGGCACTCCAGTGATGTTGCAGCTCTGAAATATGGCGAAACTGGTGGCAAGTGGCATCTTGGCAGCTGCACGCTTGACTTTTCTCAGTTCATGGGCAGTTATTTTGCGCCTTGGTTTTTCCACACGCTTCTTGCGACCCTGTTGACTATTTTGAATGAAACGCTTGATTGTTCGATGATCACGCTTCAGAAGCTTTGCAATTTTAAGAGTGCTGCATCCCTCTGCAAGATATCTCAGTATTTTTGACTTTTCTGAGCCTGTCAAGTCCTTCTTTTGACCCATTTTGCCAAAGGAAAGGAAGTTGCCTAATAATTATGCACACCTGATATAGGGTGTTGATGTCATTAGACCACACCCCTTCTCATTACAGGGATGCACATCACCTAATATGCTTAATTGGTAGTAGGCTTTCGAGCCTATACAGCTTGGAGTAAGACAACATGCATAAAGAGGATGATGTGGACAAAATACTCATTTGCCTAATAATTCTGCACTCCCTGTATTATATGAAGCTTAAGTGATTATAGTTCATGTATATTTAACCATTAATAAATATGAATAAATGTTTTCCAGATGATAACTAACTGATAATATTTTAATTAAACCTGTTTTAATGCTTATGTTTGTTAAAGACTTATTACTAAAAACATTTCTAATCTTTTTCTCTTTTTTTCAGGTTTAAGTTTAATAGAAGGATGACAGGAAAGAGCGGGACTTCAAACTATGTATTATTCCAGTAATGTTGGTTTAATAGTATAATGTCTAGGTGGACTAAGCGACGGAGACTTCAGAAACAGGTTCAGACTCATTTGCAGAACATTAGGGAAATTAATGAGGCCATTCCACATGTAGGACAAGACACTACTGCTATTCCTAGTAGCAGTGGGACAAGTAATATCACTTTGAGATGCAAAGATGTTTCCTCAGAAAAGTCTGCAGTTAGTCCTAACTTGTCAAAAGTTGATATAGAGGAAGGTAAAAGATCTGAATCTGAAAATGAAGCTAGAAGGTCTGAATCTGAAGATGAAGGTAGATGGTCTGAATCAAGAGACCATGTCAAGGTGGACAAGAAAACATGGACGCTTCATGCATCTGTTAAAGTCCTGGGTTCTTCCGGTAAGTTCTTCTTTCATTAAAAATTTAATTATCAAATAATATATATTGTTTGTTGAAACCCTAGATATTGTACTACCACTGTAATCTCCTTACAAAGATCTGAATAGTAAACTGATTTATATCACAATTTAAGTATGTTTTCCCTTTCAGATAACTGGGAGGTAATACTGTATAAGGAAAAAAAAGGCCCAGGACAATTCATGTTTGGAGACTGAGGAAGAGGAAGGAGGGCTCAAACGTAAATCGCGGTAAATTAATTAGCAGTTTGGCAAATGCAAGTTTTGAATAAATTGAGAAGTGGAAATATGATATTTAACATTAGTTTTTCAATTGATTTTTTTTTTGTGCTCTGCTGCTCCCAGTACAACATAAATGCAGATATTATTGTTATTTTTTTATTTATATTTATAATTGTTTTGTTTGTTTGTGGTTTTATCCCCTAAATTAGAGTTCCGGCCAGATACCATTCCTCAGAAGAGGATGATCCTGGGCAAAGGGTCAGAACACCACCAGTGCCTGTGTTTGAAAAACACAGTGGACGCCCATCTACAAGCACGAAAAGGATGCATGCAAGCATGGAAATGGAGAAATCCACTACCTGTGAAACCATTCCAAGTGCTAGCACAAGCAACAGGTAAGACTCCTTTTAAACATATCAGACATTTCTGTAAAAGTTTACAAGTTGGGTTACATATAGTTGATAAGTCTTATGACTTTTGAAGTTTGTGTAATCATTACATTGATTTTGAACGTCTAATTGATGTAAACAATGTATTTCAGGGTTTGAGGTGATGGTCATTAAGATGCTGACGGAGCAATCTCTGGATTTAAAGGAGCTTCGCAAAAGGGTTGACCATAATACATCACTCCTAAATGACCTGTGCAGAGACAGACAGTCTAATGTTTCCCTTCATCTGAGGGAGGATCCTCTAAGCACAGATTTACAGTTAGATCTGCCTCTAACGTCACCTGAGGACCTGCAGGCACTAGAATTGAAGTTAGAGGATGTGGATTTTGCGAATAAACTGGTAAATTTTTGTAATTTCTATGAGAATTTGTAACTGTGAAATACCTTTAACATGACATTCATTAGCTTTGTTTAAACTGTCACAACTGTTATAGCTCTTAAGTGAATTTCCTTTAGCATTTTGTATATGTTCAGAGTTAAGGAGAAGAGATACTGTCATTATGGCTTTTACCCATGTGCTTTTTCAGGGATCTTACTTGGCAGTATATTGTTAAATTTGATCTACTGTAGGTGCATAATTCATTTTGTTTACTTCCTTCAGGTGTTTAAACTTGGCGGCAAGGACGTACCAAGCACCACCAAAACCATATTAGCAAACCTCTTGGCACCAGAATTGGCACGAGAATATAACTGGACAGGTGCCAAAGAAAAAAAGAATTTAAGAACTTCAACATAAATAAAATTATACTCCGTCAGTATAAATTGTTAAAAATAATGAATATAGTGACATTAGCAATATATTTATATTAATGTACATTGTATTTGTTATGGATTTTATGATCGTTTCCTTGAATGATTTTGCTGTCATTTGAAATTCTGTAAAGTTCAAACTTAGGCATACGAAAAGGAAATGTTTAAATTACAATTATTTATTATTAAATTAATTATCTCTATGTTTGGACCAAACAGAATTGGGAACAAAATGTTTTTCTGGTTATCTGTTAACATATAATTAGATCTTTCTGTATCTATGGTGTACTGAGTTTTCAGTAAATGGGCTGAAAATGCCCTTAAACAATTTAATACACCTGATGACACAGACCATGTAAACCATATGTCTATCAATATTGGATGAATGATCTAAGGTCTTAACATTTTAGTGACCCACCCTTACGTTTTGGAGGTTTTTGGTCATTTTAAACTTGTACTCTGGGATTGATTGATATAATAATTTGATTGTTTTTAGATAAACAGATAAAACATCAATTACTGCCAAATGGAATGCACAAATTTAATTAGATAATTCCTCATCGTCTTTGTTTTGTCAGGTGCTGTGCGGCAAAATACAAAAACAGAAGAAGCCACTACAGATGAGGTGAAAGGAAGCATCACGTCATTCCTGTACAAGGCACGCGATTTAAAAGGCGGTAAAAGTAAGAGGCGTACACAAGAGGCAAAGCAGGAGAGTGGCCCTTCCAAACAGGGGAGGGTGGAATTGGACTGAGAGATTTTTATGTTAATGTATATTTTGTAAACAGATTTTTTTTTCGAAATAATTATGAAGCTTCTTAATTTTTATTTGTGTGTCAGTGTGATTTTCCTTAAATAAATATTGCATAAAACTGATTTTAGGCCTGTCTCGTTCTGTACCTTTGCTTCAGCCACAGTTTAACATCAGTTTAAGTTATTTTACAGTTTACCTAGCTCATCACTGTTTGCTCAATTTAATTTAGTTACCATGTGTAAATTATCTTCGTATAATCCAGTAGGATTTTTTTATAGCTATCATTCCAAGTTTTACTTTTGTAAAATGTAACATTACAAAGAAAAAAAATTACTTTGTTCTTTGAGTATGTAAAATGGTCCCTAACAAGTGATTTCACCTCTTTTTATAGTGAAAACCTATAGTGTGATTTTAACTGTATAATCACAAACATGCATTCAGAATTGCAAACCATTGATTTTGCATGTCCCGGATAAATCCCACATCTTTACCCATATGGGCTGGCCCACATTGTGCCCAGGTAATGTAGCCCAGATGGGCCCCAGATAAATCCCACATCTTTACCCATATGGGCTGGCCCACATTGTGCCCAGGTAATGTAGCCCAGATGGGCCCCAGATAAATCCCACATCTTTACCCATATTGGCTGGCCCACATTGTGCCCAGGTAATGTAGCCCAGATGGGCCCCAGATAAATCCCACGTCTTTACCCATATGGGCTGGTCCACATTGTGTCCAGGTAATGTAGCCCAGATGGGCCCCAGATAAATCCCACATCTTTACCCATATGGGCTGGCCCACATTGTGCCCAGGTAATGTGACCCAGATGGGCCCAGATAAATCCCACATCTTTACCCATACGGGCTGGCCCACATTGTGCCCAGGTAATGTAGCCCAGATGGGCCCCAGATAAATCCCACGTCTTTACCCATATGGGCTGGCCCACATTGTGCCCAGGTAATGTGACCCAGATGGGCCCAGATAAATCCCACATCTTTACCCATATGGGCTGGCCCACATTGTGCCCAGGTAATGTAGCCCAGATGGGCCCCAGATAAATCCCACGTCTTTACCCATATGGGCTGGCCCACATTGTGCCCAGGTAATGTGACCCAGATGGGCCCAGATAAATCCCACGTCTTTACCCATATGGGCTGGCCCACATTGTGCCCAGGTAATGTAGCCCAGATGGGCCCAGATAAATCCCACATCTTTACCCATATGGGCTGGCCCACATTGTGCCCAGGTAATGTAGCCCAGATGGGCCCCAGATAAATCCCACGTCTTTACCCATATGGGCTGGCCCACATTGTGCCCAGGTAATGTGACCCAGATGGGCCCAGATAAATCCCACGTCTTTACCCATATGGGCTGGCCCACATTGTGCCCAGGTAATGTAGCCCAGATGGGCCCCAGATAAATCCCACGTCTTTACCCATATGGGCTGGCCCACATTGTGCCCAGGTAATGTAGCCCAGATGGGCCCCAGATAAATCCCACATCTTTACCCATATGGGCTGGCCCACATTGTGCCCAGGTAATGTGACCCAGATGGGCCCAGATAAATCCCACATCTTTACCCATATGGGCTGGCCCACATTGTGCCCAGGTAATGTAGCCCAGATGGGCCCCAGATAAATCCCACATCTTTACCCATATGGGCTGGCCCACATTGTGCCCAGGTAATGTAGCCCAGATGGGCCCAGATAAATCCCACATCTTTACCCATATGGGCTGGCCCACATTGTGCCCAGGTAATGTAGCCCAGATGGGCCCCAGATAAATCCCACGTCTTTACCCATACGGGCTGGCCCACATTGTGCCCAGGTAATGTAGCCCAGATGGGCCCCAGATAAATCCCACGTCTTTACCCATATGGGCTGGCCCACATTGTGCCCAGGTAATGTAGCCCAGATGGGCCCCAGATAAATCCCACGTCTTTACCCATATGGGCTGGCCCACATTGTGCCCAGGTAATGTGACCCAGATGGGCCCAGATAAATCCCACGTCTTTACCCATAGGGGCTGGCCCACATTGTGCCCAGGTAATGTGACCCAGATGGGCCCCAGATAAATCCCACGTCTTTACCCATATGGGCTGGCCCACATTGTGCCCAGGTAATGTGACCCAGATGGGCCCAGATAAATCCCACATCTTTACCCATATGGGCTGGCCCACATTGTGCCCAGGTAATGTAGCCCAGATGGGCCCCAGATAAATCCCACATCTTTACCCATATGGGCTGGTCCACATTGTGCCCAGGTAATGTAGCCCAGATGGGCCCAGATAAATCCCACGTCTTTACCCATATGGACTGGCCCACATTGTGCCCAGGTAATGTAGCCCAGATGGGCCCCAGATAAATCCCACATCTTTACCCATATGGGCTGGTCCACATTGTGCCCAGGTAATGTAGCCCAGATGGGCCCAGATAAATCCCACATCTTTACCCATATGGGCTGGCCCACATTGTGCCCAGGTAATGTAGCCCAGATGGGCCCCAGATAAATCCCACGTCTTTACCCATATGGGCTGGCCCACATTGTGCCCAGGTAATGTGACCCAGATGGGCCCAGATAAATCCCACATCTTTACCCATATGGGCTGGCCCACATTGTGCCCAGGTAATGTGACCCAGATGGGCCCCAGATAAATCCCACGTCTTTACCCATATGGGCTGGCCCACATTGTGCCCAGGTAATGTGACCCAGATGGGCCCAGATAAATCCCACATCTTTACCCATATGGGCTGGCCCACATTGTGCCCAGGTAATGTAGCCCAGATGGGCCCCAGATAAATCCCACATCTTTACCCATATGGGCTGGTCCACATTGTGCCCAGGTAATGTAGCCCAGATGGGCCCAGATAAATCCCACGTCTTTACCCATATGGACTGGCCCACATTGTGCCCAGGTAATGTAGCCCAGATGGGCCCCAGATAAATCCCACATCTTTACCCATATGGGCTGGTCCACATTGTGCCCAGGTAATGTAGCCCAGATGGGCCCAGATAAATCCCACATCTTTACCCATATGGGCTGGTCCACATTGTGCCCAGGTAATGTAGCCCAGATGGGCCCCAGATAAATCCCACATCTTTACCCATATGGGCTGGTCCACATTGTGCCCAGGTAATGTAGCCCAGATGGGCCCAGATAAATCCCACATCTTTACCCATATGGGCTGGCCCACATTGTGCCCAGGTAATGTAGCCCAGATGGGCCCAGATAAATCCCACATCTTTACCCATATGGGCTGGCCCACATTGTGCCCAAGGAATGTAGCCCAGATGGGCCCAGATAAATCCCACATCTTTACCCATATGGGCTGGCCCACATTGTGCCCAGGTAATGTAGCCCAGATGGGGCCCAACAATAACCCATACCGAACCCATTTGGGTTTTCTGGGCTGGCCCACATGGGGCCCATTTGATTCTTGGGTGCAGAATTCAATGGGGCACATATGGGCCAACCCATATGGGCCCCATATTTTGGCCCATGTGGGAATGCTACCTGGGACTTTAAACAATCATATGGACCAAAGTGCTGCACAGAGGAATAAATAAAAACATTCACACACTTAAAAACGAAGTAAAATAAATTTAATAAAAACCAGAACAGAAATTAAATGAGAGTAAAGGCCATTAATAAAATGAAACAAAAACAAAAAACACATTAATTAATAAAGAAAAGGCTAAGATTAAAATAAAATTTACTATTAAAGTCAACATCTTACAACGTGCCAAAGGCCAAAGAGAAAGGATGAGTTTTAAGAAGAGATTTAAAAACGGACAGAGAAGAGGCCTCTCTAATGTGAAAAGGCAAGTCATTCCACATTTTAGGAGCTGCGACTGCAAAAGCTCGATCCCCTCTAAGCTCACGCTGAGTCTTAGGAACCGTCAGGAACAGCTGATCAGCTGACCTGAGAGAGCGGGTGGGGGTGTAAGGGTGAAGCAGCTCACAGAGATCAGGTGGAGCAAGACCCTTGAGGGCTTTAAAAGCAAATAACAGAATTTTAAAATGAATCCTAAAATGTACGGGCAGCCAGTGGAGTGAGGCTAAAATGGGGGAGACATGCTCATATGTCCATATGCGGCAGCATTTTGAACCTTCTGGAGGTGAACAATAGTGGAGCCTCTAACCCCAACATAGAGGGCGTTACAGTGGTCCAGACTAGTAGTGACAAAAGAGTGGATTACTGTCTCAAAGTGCTGCCTAGAAAGAATTGGCTTTATTTTGGCCAACTGCCTCAATTGTAAAAAGCTTGATTTGACAACTGACCTTATCTGAGTGTAAGAGCAAAGGAAACTGAATCCGCTACTGTATGTTCTGTCCTGTAAATTTTTATTAAACAACACATGACACACATACGAGTCCTGTTTTAACTTTTAGGGCTGATGGTCTGCAGCCTGGCTTGCGATCTACAGTGCAGCGCAGGTGCAGTCACTGTGTTGAGCCCGGCGTTATATTAATGACGCTGCCTTTCACACTGACCAGTGAGAAATAACCTTGAAAATGACTGTGCTCTTTGTGGTTCTCCTTTTGGAAACATCTTACCACCTAGCAACAGATTAAACGTATCTTCAACTTATCAGTTAGTCAGAAATGTCATGCAGTAATCAGAGGTTAGACGGAAAAAATGACTTTTGTATTTTTATCTTTTATCTTGGAGCAAACAGTTTTAATTGATGTACATGAGAGTAAGTGGTGAATCAGTTTGTTTGCTTTCTAGCTTTCTAGCACTTGGCTACCCAACCATTCATCAGTATGTGACCACTGCCATCTGGCTTTAAAGAGTAAGTCTACTGTAATACTATTATTACAGTAGTATTATTAGTATTATTATCAGCTTATTGTGAGAATGGGGTGTGGGAAAAATGTCTCAAATGCAGACTGGTTACGGTGATCAGGAGCTTACTAATGAAAATGAGAAGAGCAAAGGGTTTGAACATCATAGTGGTTCCGCTTCTTTTGAATCAGCCAGTGAGAAACTGACAAAGGGACCGGAAACAGGGAGGTACATGCTACAGAGCAGGCTGATCTGATTGGCTGTTCACACAGGTTTGCACGGCACTGCAGTGATTTACATTTTAATTTTTCTGGGTGTCTGTTAGTGTCACGATCGGCGGGGAAGCGGGTGAACGCGCTGGCAGGCGAGCAGGAAGGAAGCAGGCGAGCAGGCGTAAGCAAGGCAAACGGGCATTTATTAGACGAACCGGGAACAGGAAACATCTCACACTGACTGACATCAATGACAGACAACGAAAACTGGGGAGACCAGGACTTAAATACACAAGACTGATTGAAAGCAAACGGACACAGCTGGGTACGATCCGGGAAACACACGTGGGTAAGCAGGGGGCGTGGCACACAGGAGGAGCGGACGAGCCGGGCATGACAGAACCCCCCCCCAAAGGCGCGCTTCACCGGGCGCGCCAAGGAAGGGGGCGACGGACGGGACGAGGCAAAACAGGACCTGAAAAACAAAACAGAACCCATCAACACGGGACCGGGAACAAGACGGAGACACAGAACAAAGCCAGGGACAAGACGTAAGACAGAAGCTGACAAAGGGACGGGAAGGCAGAGAGACAGATCAGGAAGGGAGAAACAGAGGGAACAGGAGGAACAAAAGGAGCGGGAGTGACAGGAGGGAACGACGGGAAACCAGGAGCGGAGCAGGGCAGAACAAAGGGACCAAGAACAGAGGACAGCGGGACAGAGGCAGGTGGGACAAAGATGGAAGGAGGAGAGGGGAACGAAGGGACAAAGGCAGGAGCGAAGGGCGACAAGGAGGGGGAACAGAAGGGAGCCCGAGGGAGACCCAGCGGGTGACGGGAGGCGGCCAGAGGGGCCGCAGGCGGCCGGGAGGCCGGAGCCGGAGGGAACCCCGGAGGGGCCAAGGAGGCCGGGCGAGGGACCGAGGCAGGGGCCGAGGAGGGAGCAGGAGGGGCCACCGAGGAAGGGGACGAGGATGCAGGAGGGGCCCACGGCGAAGGCCCGGAGGAGGGGGGAGCCGCAGCAGGCGGCGACGTCCGGGGGAGGGCCGGAGGTAGAGGCCCCGCAGGCAGCCGAAGAGCCGCCGACGGGGGACCCGCAGGAGCCCGACGAGACGCCGACCGAGGGAGAAAGGCAGGGGGACGAGGTCTCGGAGGGGGGCCCGCAGGCGACCGCCGACCCGGAGGGCCAGGGACCGCAGGCGCAGACCGCGCCCAAGCGCAGGCGAGGGAGGGCGAGCCAGGGGGCAGGGAGGGAGGGACCCCAGTCCTTCACCTGTGTCCCCTCCCCTTACGGGACACAGACATTCTGACCCCAGGTCGGGGTCGAGTTCGCCGGGGCAAGGGCCTTGGAGTCACTAAAAGTATCCCCGAGGGGTCCCATTCTAGCTCCTCAACCTCTGCAGAGGGAGGAGCTATGATGGGGTCCTCTGGGACCCCATCGGGGACAAAAGCCGGCGAGGTTGGAGTGGGGCCAGGGACAGGAGCGACAAAGGGAGTCACTGGGGGAGAAGGAACAGAAGCGGGGCCAGGAGCAGGGAGAGGGGGCGCCACTGGAGCTGCAGCAGGGAGAGGGGGCGCCGGGACAGGAACACGGTCAGGCTGTGGGGGCGCCAGGACAGGAACACAGTCAGGCTGTGGGGGCGCCGGGACAGGAACACGGTCAGGCTGTGGGGGCGCCGGGACAGGAACACGGTCAGGCTGTGGGGGCGCCGGGACAGGAACACGGTCAGGCTGTGGGGGCGCCGGGACAGGAACACGGTCAGGCTGGGGGGCGCCGGGACAGGAACACGGTCAGGCTGTGGGGGCGCCGGGACAGGAACACAGTCAGGCTGTGGGGGCGCCGGGACAGGAACACGGTCAGGCTGTGGGGGCGCCGGGACAGGAACACGGTCAGGCTGTGGGGGCGCCGGGACAGGAACACGGTCAGGCTGTGGGGGCGCCGGCCCGGGAGCTGCAGGTGGCTGCAGTGGGGGCGCCTGCGCAGACGGCAGCGCAGATGGTGGCCCGGCCTCAAGGGCCGTAGGGACCAGCGGAGGCGGCTGCGCAGGCGTTGGTCGTTGCGCCTGCTCGGGAGCCGGGTCCGCGGGCCGAAGAAGTGCCTGCTTATCAGCAGCAGGCGGCAGAGAAGGCTGCTGCAGTGGGGGCGCCTGCCCGGGAACTGCAGCGGGAAGAGGGAGCTGCGCAGGCGTGGGAACCGCAGGCAGTGGCGGCTGCACCTGCGCTGAGTCCGCGGGCGGCGGCGGCTGCATCGGAGCGGGGTCCGCTGGCAGTAACGGAGGGAGCTCCTCCGTACCGGCGATCTCCGGTCTCTTCCTCCTCTTCCGGCGCCTGGCGGTGGCGGGAGGCGGCGCGACGTCCGTGAAAACGGACAGCGAAAGAACAAGCTCCCGCTCCGGGTAAGGGTAGAGGAAGGGCTCTTCCTCCTCGTCCTCACTCGAGGGCCTGTATCTCCACACGGAGTAAGCGTCCTGTGGGCTCGGCCTCAGGGCTGGAGTCAGGACGGGCTGCTTTACCTCCGGAGATTGCCACAAGCGGGAAAGTGTGCAGGCTCCGAGGGAGATCGTCGGCTCCCTCGCGCTCCTTCTTCTCTGCTTCTTCGTCTTTTGGTCTGTCATTCTGTCACGATCGGCGGGGAAGCGGGTGAACGCGCTGGAAGGCGAGCAGGAAGGAAGCAGGCGAGCAGGCGTAAGCAAGGCAAACGGGGATTTATTAGACGAGCCGGGAACAGGAAACATCTCACACTGACTGACATCAATGACAGACAACGAAAACTGGGGAGACCAGGACTTAAATACACAAGACTGATTGAAAGCAAACGGACACAGCTGGGTACGATCCGGGAAACACACGTGGGTAAGCAGGGGGCGTGGCACACAGGAGGAGCGGACGAGCCGGGCATGACAGTTAGCTTAACCCTAATAAATCAGTTTCACTTGTTGGATTTCCACTTATTTCCAGCATGGTGGTGCAATGGTTAGCATTATTGCCTCACACTTCTGGGAGCTGGGTTTGAGTTGCGGCTATAACACCATGTGTGTTTGCATGTTTTTCCTGTGTTGTTGTGGGGTTTCTTCCAGGTTCTCTGGTTTCCCCCCCCCAGTCCAAAAACATACTGAGGCTAATTGGAGTTACCAAATTGCCTGTAGGTGTGACTGGTATCTGTGCCCTGCGATATGCTGGTGGCCCATGCTGGGTTGTTCCTTGCCTCACACCCATATCCTCCAGGACAATGTATGCTACTGTAATGCAGAATTGAAATCTTGCAAGTACAAGTATGAGTACATTGGAGGGCACGTCAGAGGCGGAAATGCTGTAGGTGACGTCAGATGCCGGAGACTTGGTGGAAAATCTGAATGAACAGCGAGGGGAATTTGGAATCTCTTGTGGAATATATCGTCTGGTACTTCAACATTATAGTCATGAAGAAGAACGCAGATGCATCTTCTCCAGCCAAAAGCGAGACGCCGTCCTCCAAAAGAAGTTGCCCAGCAGACTCCCCTGGCACAGCATCGCTGACTGGTAAAGACTTTGCTGACATCCAGGATTCAATCAACAAACGATTGTCCAGCTTCGACGAGAGGTTGGCTCTCGTCGAGATTCTACATCAGGAATTCAAATCCCTGAGGGAATCTTTGGAATTCAACCAGCAGCAGGTGGAAACACTCGCTGCTGAAAATGCCTCACTACGGGACTCGGTTAAGTGTCTAACTGAAAATGTGACCCATCTAAATGAAGAAAATAAAAAAATAAAAGAGACTGTCGTCGATCTACAGGCCTGTAGCATGAGAAATAACCTGGTGTTTTCAGGCATCCCAGAATCTGCCGAAGAGGACGCAGAAGTTACTGTCAAAGCCTTTATCAAGAACCACCTGAAGCTTTTGGAGGACACTGTGAAAAACATGTGCTTTGAGAGAGTCCATTGGCTGGGAGACAAGAGGCCTGGTGCACTGAGACCGTGTTCTATTGTGGCTAAATTTGGATATTTTAGGCAGAAGGAGCAGGTGAAGAGCCGCAGCTGGGAGCTGAAAGGAACAGACTTTGGCATAAACGACCAGTTCCCCAAAGAGATCCTGGAGCGACGCAAAGTTCTGCTCCCAATCCGACGCAACTTTATTTAGAAGGGCTCCCGAGCTCTCATCGCCGCAGACCAGCTCTACGTGGATGGGCAACTGTACCGCGACCCCAGTACCACTCCCTGGTTATATTAACGCCAGTCCGGATAAGAACCCGTTATATATTTTTCTTATTTCCTCTAATCCTCTTCCATTAACATCTCTCTAGCTTATACGTTAATCTGCTAATTGAACATGATGTCATATCAAATACATTACCGTCAGTCTCCGCAGCGCTACAGTGCTAACAATGTTTCCGCTTCTCTCTTGTCCTCACGTATACCCTCACCAACTTGCCCCTGTCTCTCTCACTTCCCCCTTCTTTCACTGCACCGATCACCTGCTTTTCTACTCTGTCACACACAAAACCCTCAATCATTATGCATCTGCACGGCACAACCACGTACATATGCAGTCAGCGTCAACACAACCACTCCGACCTCATAGCACACACAAAAGCGCGTACAAGCTCGCTCAAACCTCATTCATTTGCATGTGCTACATTAGCTACACACACATGTCTAAGGACACACTAAGGTTTGTCTCAAGGAATGGGCATGGAGCTGGCTCCAGAGAGAAGAGGTTAAAAATATTTAGCCAGCTTAAAAAACTACAGGTAGACGTTGTTTTATTACAAGAGACTCATAGACCTGCCAAATGATGAACTTAAAACACCTGAGTTTCCTAATGTGTTCTCAGCCTGCTATAACTCTAGACAAAGAGGGGTAGCAATTCTAATACATCCATCCATCCATCCATTTTCCAAAGCGCTTATCCTACTGGGTCGTGGGGGGTCCATAGCCGGTCCCAGAAGCAATGGGCACGAGGCAGAGAACAACCCAGAATGGGGGGCCAGCCCATCGCAGGGCACACTTACACACTATTCACTCTCACACGCACACCTAAGGGCAATTTAGCAACTCCAATTAGCCTCAGCATGTTTTTGGGTCCCAGAGGTGTGAGGCAACAGTGCTAACCACTGCACCACCATGCCTTCCCATTCTAATACATAAAAATGTCAATTTCACAGTACTCAACACAATTATAGATCCACAGGGTAGATTTATAATCATTAAATTATCTATACTTAACAAAAAGTTATGTATTGTTAGTATATATGGCCTAAATATTGCTAACCCCTCATTTGTCCACGTTTTCTTTACCGCACTCTCTGAACACCTGGATTGCGCACTTGTTCTTGGGGGCGACCTCAACTTTGGACTAAATAAAGAAATGGACAGGCTCAGTACAGCTGCTCAGCGCAATTGGGAATCCACAAATATAGTTAAACAGCACATGAGCGACTATGGACTTTGCGATGCATGGCGTTCTCTTCACCCCACCCGTAGGGAATATACTTTCTTCTCACATGTCCATCACTCTTACTCTCATCTGAATTATTTCCTAGTCAGTAGCTCTCTGCTGAGTGACATTTCAGACACAGAGATACACCCTATAGCTGTCAACGATCATGCTCCTGTATCTTTAACCCTAATAAATAAGAAGGCCATTCCACCAAGCAGAAACTGGAGTTTTAATACATCATTGCTTAAAGATGGAGATTTTATTAACTATTTTAAAAAAGAGTGGGCTTTATATTTAGACTATAATGACCTGCCTGGAACATCAGCATCTGTTCTCTGGGAAGCAGGCAAAGCTGTGATGAGAGGTAAAATAATCTCATTCTCATCATATAAAAAGAAAAGAGAAAACAAGTGTATCCAGGAATTAGAAGAAACCATCAAATCCTTAGAAGAAGCCTACATATCATCCCAGGAACAGGAAATGCTGAATAAAATATGTAAAGCAAAACTAGATTTAAATGAAATTATTAATAAAAAAACTCAAGACTTCACTGGCAAAATTATGAACATGGTAACAAATCAGGTCATTTTTAGCTAATCAGTTAAAAATAAATATGGAAAAAACAACTATATGTGCTGTTAAAGACTGAAATGGGGATACAGTATATGACCCTAACAGAAAAAACAGCACTTTCAGGGACTTTTACAAATCTTTATATTCACCACAGATAAACCCATCTAAAGACGAAATTGATCAGTTTCTTGATAGTATAACCCTTCCGAAATTATCAGACAATCAAGCGATGGCACTGGATTCTCCGCTGACACCAGGTGAACTCCAGGAAGCCCTGAACGGTATGCCCAATAAAACGGCTCCAGGTCCAGATGGATTTCCAGCAGAATTCTATAAAGAATTCTGGACAATTCTGGCATCAACATTCTGCAGAATGTTGCAAGAAACCAGGGAAAATGGTCGGCTACCACCAAATATGAATTCTGCCAACATTAGTCTCTTGCTAAAACCAGGCAAAGATCCTACAGTATCTACCAGCTATCGTCCAATATCCCTTATAAACCTTGACCTTAAAATAATCTGCAAAGCTCTCTCAAAAAGAATAGAGAAGTTAACCCCTCTCATAATTCATCCTGACCAAACTGGTTTCATAAGGGAGGCACTCATCAACAAATACACGTAGATTACTTAATCTAGACATAGACTATTCATGCAATAAAAACCTTCAAATTACAATATTGTCTCTAGATGCAGAAAAAGCATTCGATAGAGTTACAGTAACTGGAATTTTTTATTTGCAGCTTTATGCCAATTTGGTTTCGGAAACTCTTTCATAAACTGGTTAAAAATATTACATCGTTCCCCAACAGCATGTGTCAGGACGAAAGAAACTGGAGGATGTTTGGTCAGTCTGAAGAGGGGCACCAGGCAGGGATGTCCTCTATCCCCCTCAGTGTCTGCGATTTTTATTGAACCACTAGCAGCAGCAATTAGACAGGCTACAGTGATTAAAGGCATTAAACGCAGGAATGTAGAACATAAGGTAAGTCTTTATGTGGATGATGTGTTACTTTTTCTCCAGCATTCACAAACCACACTTTCTGAGGTGATTACATTAATAAACTCTTTCTCAAGAGTCTCAGGTTATTCGATAAATTGGTTAAAATCTACAGTTCTTCCAATTAATTGCTCCTTCCAGAATAATTCTCCCACTCCACTGCAGTCTGGAGATATTAAATATTTAGGTATTAATGTTACACCTAGGCTGGCAGATTCAACTAAACTAGACCATTTCCCACTTTTAAAGAAAGTAGCGGATGATCTGGTTAGGTGGAAGTCCGTACCCATATAACTTATGGGAAGGGTCGCCTCAATAAAAATGATGGTTTTGCCAAGAACTAATTATTTATTTGCAACGATCCCGAGCAAACCATCACCTGACTGGTTTAGATGTCTGGACTCCGCCATCTCTAAATTCCTCTGGAAAGATAAACCCCCACGTATTAGGTTAGAAACACTGCAAAGGACTAAGGACAAAGGAGGACTAGATCGGCCTAACTTTCTCCACTATTTCTTAGCCAACAGGCTCCAAAACATCTCAGGGTGGTTAAAACATACCCTCTTAGATGAGCCTTGGCCAGACGTAGAACAGGCACTATGCAATAAGATAGAGATTTCGGATCTACCATTCATTAGCTCAAACATCAAACGACAGGAATGCTTCAAAAGCATCAGTATCAGCTCTTTTCTGACAGCGTAGTGGGAGTTTCTAAAAATGACTGAGTCTTTATCAATCCCATGCAAGCGTACTCCCATCTGGAACAACCCTGACGTACTACTAAACAATAATTGATAAACTTCCCAGATTGGAGTTGTAAAGGTATTAAATGCTTGGAACATATATTTGAAGGAATAGACTTTATTCCCTTTGACATATTAGTTAAACGATATGGGAATAGCAAGAATAGATTAGAAGAAGTTAAATCTATAGTAAAAAAAAAAATTAAGGTCTAATCAAATCAAATTACAAATACCACAAAGTGTGGCAGAATTCCTTAATCTGAAAACCCCCAAATTACTGTCTAAAATATACAGGACACTTTCTAAAATGGATGAATCATTGCAAAATGGGAGGCAGATCTATCAGTCAGCTGGGACCACAATTTCTGGTCTAAGATATGTTGAAAAACCTTTAAACTGATTAGAAATTCCAGTTTACAGTTAATACAATACAAAATCCTGCATAGAGTGCACTATACAGGGCATCGGATGTTCAGGATGGGTTTTACGTCTTCTAACATCTGCTCACACTGTCAAGGCGACACACCTGACAGTTACATCCATGCTTTTTGGTTCTGTCCACCTACTCAGATGTTCTGGCGCTGGATCTGTGAAGACTTAAAATGTCTGAAATGTACCATTCCAGCCTCTCCTTCAGTCTGCTTGTTGGGTGACCTAGATGGCATCAGTACAGATTTTAACACAATCCACATGGCTTTCACCGCCTTATGCATTGCCTAGAAGACTGTCCTTATGAACTGGAAAAATAAAAATTATTTTAATATCGACCAATATAGAGACAGTTTGTTGAACCATATTAGTCTTGATACAGCTTCTGCCGCCACACTAGATCAATCTCTCTGTGCTCCTTTGATCAGCTCCATCACCTAGTGGGGGTGGAGGGTCACGGTTTTGTCCCGCTTTGGTCATTGTCGTTGTACATGGGGGGGGGCATATTGTCTTGGGCCGTCTGGGGGTTCCCTGGTGGTGGGTTGCTGATGGGGTTCGGCACTGCGACTGGGATCCTGGCCTGGGTGGGGCTTTGGTGGCTCTTGGGTGGGGTCCTTCTGGTGGCTGCAGGCGGAGCTGCTGGGGGAGCCTGTGCCGGCGGGGGGGGGGGGGGGGGGTACTCAACCTGAGTGTCTTTTGTCTCATGTAGTCTGGGAGTTGACTGAATGTTGGGCCGGGTGTAGTTTTTCCTCTGTGGTGGGATCCGGTGGGGCGCCCTGGGCTCTGTGGGCCCCGGTCTTCGGGGAGGCATTCCTCCTCTGTCCCCTCGCGACCACCTGTATCTCAATCATACATCACAACTTAGACACTCTCATTACTTCTTCTCTCATGACACATACATTTAGGGCCTTGGGGGTGGGCACACAGAATGGCATCCAGAGGGCGGTCTGTTCATTCAGCCTTACCTCTGGTGTCAGGGCCCACCTCTCAATTTTAAATAGCACATAGATATTGAGGGTTCTGAGGAGGGGCTGAGCTAACACCAGCTGTTGGTTGGCAGGAGGTAGTTAGCGCTATGCTCTTCCCCTGTTTTAAAAGCACTTTAGAATACGCACCAACACCACATCTGAGTGGGCGAAGGGGGGCATGGGGTCTTTTCACACCCCCGTTCTCTGTTCACCATTTGGAGCTGGGGGCTGAGAGGAAGAGCTGGCCGTCCGGTCGGGGTCTGGGCTGGTGGGCTTCTCGGCTGCTCCGGGGTGGTCTTCTGGTCTCCTCGCCAGAGGAAAAAATAGGGGTCCACATAGAGTATATATGGGGAGTGAGAGTATGTGTACGGTGTTCATTTCTGTGTGGCTCTATGTTGGGTGAATGTGTAAATATTTGTTTATGTGTGCATGAGGGTGGAAACGTATGCTTGTGTATGTGTGCGCCTGTTTGTCTATACGCATGTCAGGTTGGGTCCTAGACTCCACCTGAAATAACATCTCGGGCTCTATTCCCCCCCGTCGCCACACTCCCTGCCGGTGGATGGGCCCCCCGGCCACTAGTGCGTTGGTGGTTCTCGAAGTCTGGGGCTGGATGCTGGCTCACCCTCGGCAGTTGCTTGGCGGGGTCTGGCCCTCCTGGCTCTGTCGAACCCCTCCTGGGGGGTGGGGTGGCCCTTGGATCTCTGGGCCCGTGGACCGGTCTGCCATGGTCTGGCTGACAGCCAGAGGAGCCTGCGGGCTCGCCGCCACGGCCCCCTAGGGTTCCTGCACTGTGGCTGCTGGATAACCTCACCCCGGAGCTTTCTTCTGCCCTTTTCTGAGTGAAGGCTGCAATACTCCCTGCGGTGGTCCTCCGGGGACTCCCATGCCCTGGGGGGCCTCTGGATGTCTGGGGCCCGGGTCCCCTCCATGTCTACTTCATGTCGTGGGGGGTGGGGCTGTGGCTCCCCACACACACTACTAGACATTTACATGGAGAAACCTTATGAACACCAGCGCACTCACACACACAGGTGTACAAACAGGTACTCACAGACACACACTGTCTTGATTGGCTGTTGCTTCTTAACATGGTCATTGTGATTTGTACAGATGTTGGTTATTGTTTTCTCTTTTTAGCTGGTATTGAAGCAGATTATCTGTTTTTTCCTCTTTTCATCTCCCTTCTTGTCTGTTTTCTTCCTTCTTTCCCCCTCTCTCTACCTCTCCTTCTCTTGAGGAAATAAATAAAAATAAATAAATAAAAAAATAAAGTAGAAATAAAGCAGTCCTCTGGAGAGGGGGGGTGGTGGAGGGAAAAAAAAAAAAATCTTGCAAGTATTCTAATCAGCTAATTGTGAGGATGGGGTGCGGAAAAAAGGACTCAGATGCGGATCAGTTACGGTGATCAGGAGCTTTAAAGTGATGGGCAAAAACAAGTCAGGCAATCCAGTGAAACTGCTATTGTTACAAATAAATGTTGGGGGTTGCTAGTGGGATTGGTACAGATACTGAACTGCAGGACCTACAGTGCCCAGTTTGAGAATTCTGACCACAGACTTCTTGTTGCTACTCTGAAGATTCAGCTTAGATCCAGTTCGCTACCATGTACTAGGAGAATGAGGCTGGACTTGGCCAGACTCCAAGATCAAGCTGTTTCTGATGCATTTGCACTCAGTTTGTGTGAGGAACTTACAGATGTGATGTGAGAGACCTTCCGTGATAAGACCCTGAAGGTTGCTGAGGGATGTGTTGGCGTTTAATCTCACAGGGCACCCGGGATATTATTGAGAGGAGTATCAGCGCACAAACTGGTGGCAACTACAGTCTGTACCGGGAGCTGAGGAGGACTCTGAGGGCATATAAGGAGGCCTTTGTTAGACGAATCTGTGAGCAGGAGACACACCATCTGTGGTCTAGTGACCCATTGAAGCATAATGCACATCTAAATCTGTTCTTCAGACCTGCAGTCCTGGAAGTGAAGAGTGCCGCATACAACGAGACTTGTGCCGCATACAAATAGACTCACCAGTGACGTTCAACGCTTGAAAAGAAAAGTTACACAACGATCTTTTATCCAGGCGATCTTTTAATCTCTCATTTTTGCTCTAATGGCAAGGTGCTAAATCCAGCTTTTAATAAATTCCCCACTTGAGTCATTTTATTACCCTGCTAGTGGCGACTAACATAATAGCTAGATGTTGATTGAAACACCAATGATGAAGTACACTGGCAGCATGACAAACATAAGTACTAACTGAACCCACGACATACGCCTGGCTGGCCCCAGCGGTACCCCTAACAAGAAGGCTTTTTTCACAACCCACGACGGCAAAAGCCTAGCATTTAGTTGATTTCAACAAGGCACATATTTATTGGAGCAAGAGCTCTAACATAAAACTACCTTGTAATTATAAAATATTATGGCTGTGAACAATGTGCAAACAAGCACAAAAAAGTTAAGTACTCCAAAAGTGCAAAGAACCTGAATATTTTTGTTTCCACTGATTTACTCTTGATGTGTTAGGAGTCGCAGTTCAGTATTTTTCAGTATCTGCATTTAAGACCACAAACTGCTCTTTCTTCTCCTTCGCTCGTCGTCTCAGAGTGGGTTCGTTAATGAGTTTAAATGTTATTGAATGGCTTACCTTAAACTTCTCCAGTAAGTCTTCAGCGGTAGAGTGGCTCATGTACTGTGATCCCAGATACCAGGACTGCACTCGAGAACCATTCTCATCATTTACCCAATACCTGACATGCACATCCAGTTGTTTTCTTTTGATGGTCCTGTTCATACTTACGTCAAACATGACAACGAAGCTCCCTTTTAATATATGGAGTGAGTCCAAATCATGCAAGAAAAGCGGTTTTATCCCTACCACAAGTGAATGTTTTGGCAAAGCCCATAGCACTTCTGCTTTCAGTGTCGGTTGAGGAGAATGTACTGAAGGCATTACTTGTTGTGGGATCCGGAGACACTGCCAAAACGGGTGTAGGCCTATCTGTAGAGGTTGTGCTTGCAATGCCAATACTGGTAAAAAACTGAATGGGGACAGTTGTCCGACTATTGACAAAAAAATTGTGCTTCTCTCCCTTGATATGTGCATCGATGGCTTTAGAGCCCATTGCTGCCAGTTTGATAACTTTTTTACAAAGGTTGTATTGCGCTTTTTAGACATTAGTCGTCTTTTTCAAGCAGCCACAGTACTTATCATTTGCATTTACCATTTCTACCATTTTAAGGAAAACCTGCTACACACCAGCTACGCACATGCAGCACTATATCTTCTATTTCTATGGCGTGCATATAGGCCTATCGGGTACACACTGCCCCCTGTGCTATAGGCAGTGACGTGCGCTGGTAAAAAAAAAAAAGGGGGGAAAAACAGACTTTGATACTTTTCAAAGATCCGCGGGGATCCTGTAACTTCCTCAAAGCTTTGGACAGGAATGGTGAACTTCCTGTGTAAGGTAACAAGGGGTCTGGAGCCTATCATGGAAGCTATGAGCACAAAGCAGGGAATAACCCAGGATGGGGTGCCAACCTGTTACAGGGCACACACACCACTCAGACATGGGTAATTTGGCAACTCCAGTTAACCTTGGAATATTTTTAGACTGTGGGGGGAAACCGGAAGAAATCCCATGACACCTGGAGAACATGCAAGATCCACAGACATGACTTGAACCTTCCTCCCACATATGTCAGGCAACAGCACTAACCACTGTGCAGCTCCTACGTGCAATTTTGAAATTAAGCAATGATGCTGATCTAGATATGAAGACTGTAAACATTAAAAACCTGGAGATGTGCTTCTATGGGGTCACTTGTAAGAACAACATGGTCCCATACAGACAGCGAGAACATTACGCCTGGCGGTCTATGTTACATCACATTAATCTCCTTTCAATCACATTTCTTCTGTGTATTACCTAAATAATTAATGTAATTATTATCTATCCATCTGTATTTGTGACAAACACCTAAATATTTACCATAAAGACCCATCACTGAAATAGTGACACCCACATCAGTTGAAGAATACAGATAAGATTCCTTCCTGAATGTTTTTATACATAACCACATTGCAAAGGAGAAACAAGAGGGATATCTCATTACAAGCTTTATTACAGGACATTATGGGGTTCACCTAAAACAGCTGGACTTATTATACATTGATTGACAGTACCAGTATGTGTGTGTATGCATTGGGATTGTTTGGAACCAGTGATATTACTGCAAAATAAAACTGAAAGATGGAAACTAATGAAAAAAAACTGGACTAAAAGTTGAAACTATAGCTAATAAACTCGTCAGGCATTAAATCAACATAAAAGTACTGTCACTCCACCATCTTTATACCAAGTTTACCCACAATAAATTTTTAGTTTACAAAAAGTACTTCCTGCTTCCATTATCTAACAAAACAGCTGCATGTGGTGCTCCCATAAGCGAATTTAAAAAACCGTGTTTAATATCTCTGGCTCCCCTCACCTGCATATCAGCTCCCGCCTGTTACAAGTGAATTACTGCGTTAAGTGAATCAACCAATTGGTTAAATAGTCGATGGATTAATTCATAGAAAAATTGTCGGTAGTTGCAGCTCTAATGTCAACAGTATGAACATAAACCACCAGTGATAATACTATATAAATGAAACCCGGGGAGGAAACCCGTCTAAATCTGGAAATGCTTCTGGCAGCGTGCCCGCCGGGACTTGACTTCTGGCAGCCTGCCCGCCCGGGACTTGACTTGGGGCCGCCTGCCCGCCGGGACTTGACTTCTGGCAGCGTGCCCGCCCGGGGCTTGACTTCTGGCAGCGTGCCCGCCCGGGGCTTGACTTCTGGCAGCGTGCCCGCCCGGGGCTTGACTTCTGGCAGCGTGCCCGCCCGGGGCTTGACTTCTGGCAGCGTGCCCGCCCGGGGCTTGACTTCTGGCAGCGTGCCCGCCCGGGGCTTGACTTCAGGCAGCGTGCCCGCCGGGGCTTGACTTCAGGCAGCGTGCCCGCCGGGGCTTGACTTCTGGCAGCGTGCCCGCCGGGGCTTGACTTCTGGCAGCGTGCCCGCCGGGGCTTGACTTCAGGCAGCGTGCCCGCCGGGGCTTGACTTCTGGCAGCGTGCCCGCCGGGACTTGACTTGGGGCCGCCTGCCCGCCGGGACTTGACTTCTGGCAGCGTGCCCGCCGGGACTTGACTTCTGGCAGCGTGCCCGCCGGGACTTGACTTCTGGCAGCGTGCCCGCCGGGACTTGACTTGGGGCCGCCTGCCCGCCGGGACTTGACTTCTGCCAGCGTGCCCGCCGGGACTTGACTTGGGGCCGCCTGCCCGCCGGGACTTGACTTGGGGCCGCCTGCACGCCGGGACTTGACTTGGGGCCGTCTGCCCGCCGGGACTTGACTTCTGGCAGCGTGCCCGCCGGGACTTGACTTGGGGCCGCCTGCCCGCCGGGACTTGACTTCTGGCAGCGTGCCTGCCGGGTGGAGCAGCGTGCCCGCCGGGACTTGACTTCTGGCAGCGTGCCCGCCGGGACTTGACTTCTGGCAGCGTGCCCGCCGGGACTTGACTTCTGGCAGCGTGCCCGCCGGGACTTGACTTCTGGCAGCGTGCCCGCCGGGACTTGACTTGGGGCCGCCTGCCCGCCGGGACTTGACTTGGGGCCGCCTGCCCGCCGGGACTTGACTTCTGCCAGCGTGCCCGCCGGGACTTGACTTCTGCCAGCGTGCCCGCCGGGACTTGACTTCTGCCAGCGTGCCCGCCGGGACTTGACTTCTGCCAGCGTGCCCGCCGGGACTTGACTTCTGCCAGCGTGCCCGGCGGGACTTGACTTCTGCCAGCGTGCCCGCCGGGACTTGACTTGGGGCCGCCTGCCCGCCGGGACTTGACTTGGGGCCGCCTGCCCGCCGGGACTTGACTTCTGCCAGCGTGCCCGCCGGGACTTGACTTGGGGCCGTCTGCCCGCCGGGACTTGACTTGGGGCCGCCTGCCCGCCGGGACTTGACTTGGGGCCGCCTGCCCGCCGGGACTTGACTTCTGGCAGCGTGCCCGCCGGGTGGAGCCGCTTGACCGCCGGGACTTGACTTGGGGCCGCCTGCCCGCCGGGACTTGACTTCTGTCAGCGTGCCCGCCGGGACTTGACTTCTGTCAGCGTGCCCGCCGGGACTTGACTTCTAGCAGCGTGCCCGCCGGGACTTGACTTCTGGCAACGTGCCCGCCGGGACTTGACTTGGGGCCGCCTGCCCGCCGGGACTTGACTTGGGGCCCCCTGCACGCCGGGACTTGACTTCTGGCAGCGTGCCTGCCGGGTGGAGCCGCCTACCCGCCGGGACTTGACTTCTGGCAGCGTGCCCGCCGGGACTTGACTTCTGGCAGCGTGCCCGCCGGGACTTGACTTCTGGCAGCGTGCCCGCCGGGACTTGACTTGGGGCCGCCTGCCCGCCGGGACTTGACTTGGGGCTGCCTGCACGCCGTGACTTGACTTGGGGCCCCCTGCACGCCGGGACTTGACTTGGGGCCCCCTGCACGCCGGGACTTGACTTCTGGCAGCGTGCCTGCCGGGTGGA
Source organism: Brienomyrus brachyistius (assembly GCF_023856365.1). Lineage (NCBI taxonomy): Eukaryota > Metazoa > Chordata > Actinopteri > Osteoglossiformes > Mormyridae > Brienomyrus > Brienomyrus brachyistius. Next base: position 745,379 of record NW_026042336.1, on the reverse strand, counting down.
GCCGCCTACCCGCCGGGACTTGACTTCTGGCAGCGTGCCCGCCGGGACTTGACTTGGGGCCGCCTGCCCGCCGGGACTTGACTTGGGGCCGCGTGCCCGCCGGGACTTGACTTCTGGCAGCGTGCCCGCCGGGACTTGACTTCTGGCAGCGTGCCCGCCGGGACTTGACTTCTGGCAGCGTGCCCGCCGGGACTTGACTTCTGGCAGCGTGCCCGCCGGGACTTGACTTCTGGCCGCCTGCCCGCCGGGACTTGACTTCTGGCCGCCTGCCCGTCGGGACTTGACTTCTGGCCGCCTGCCCGCCGGGACTTGACTTCTGGCCGCCTGCCCGCCGGGACTTGACTTGGGGCCGCCTGCCCGCCGGGACTTGACTTGGGGCCGCCTGCCCGCCGGTACTTGACTTGGGGCCGCCTGCCCGCCGGGACTTGACTTGGGGCCGCGTGCCCGCCGGGACTTGACTTCTGGCAGCGTGCCCGCCGGGACTTGACTTCTGGCATCGTGCCCGCCGGGACTTGACTTGGGGCCGCCTGCCCGCCGGGACTTGACTTGGGGCCGCCTGCACGCCGGGACTTGACTTGGGGCCCCCTGCACGCCGGGACTTGACTTAGGGCCCCCTGCACGCCGGGACTTGACTTCTGGCAGCGTGCCTGCCGGGTGGAGCCGCCTACCCGCCGGGACTTGACTTCTGGCAGCGTGCCCGCCGGGACTTGACTTCTGGCAGCGTGCCCGCCGGGACTTGACTTCTGGCAGAGTGCCCGCCGGGACTTGACTTCTGGCAGCGTGCCCGCCGGGACTTGACTTCTGGCCGCCTGCCCGCCGGGACTTGACTTCTGGCCGCCTGCCCGCCGGGACTTGACTTCTGGCCGCCTGCCCGCCGGGACTTGACTTGGGGCCGCCTGCCCGCCGGGACTTGACTTGGGGCCGCCTGCCCGCCGGTACTTGACTTGGGGCCGCCTGCCCGCCGGGACTTGACTTCTGGCAGCGTGCCCGCCGGGACTTGACTTCTGGCAGCGTGCCCGCCGGGAGTCATTTTATTACCCTGCTAGTGGCGACTAACATAATAGCTAGATGCTGATTGAAACACCAATGATGAAGTACACTGGCAGCATGACAAACATAAGTACTAACTGAACCCACGACATACGCCTGGCTGGCCCCAGCGGTACCCCTAACAAGAAGGCTTTTTTCACAACCCACGACGGCAAAAGCCTAGCATTTAGTTGATTTCAACAAGGCACATATTTATTGGAGCAAGAGCTCTAACATAAAACTACCTTGTAATTATAAAATATTATGGCTTCTGGCAGAGTGCCCGCCGGGACTTGACTTCTGGCAGCGTGCCCGCCGGGACTTGACTTCTGGCCGCCTGCCCGCCGGGACTTGACTTCTGGCCGCCTGCCCGCCGGGACTTGACTTCTGGCCGCCTGCCCGCCGGGACTTGACTTGGGGCCGCCTGCCCGCCGGGACTTGACTTGGGGCCGCCTGCCCGCCGGTACTTGACTTGGGGCCGCCTGCCCGCCGGGACTTGACTTGGGGCCGCCTGCCCGCCGGGACTTGACTTCTGGCAGCGTGCCTGCCGGGTGGAGCAGCGTGCTCGCCGGGACTTGACTTCTGGCAGCGTGCCCGCCGGGACTTGACTTCTGGCAGCGTGCCCGCCGGGACTTGACTTCTGTCAGCGTGCCCGCCGGGACCCTGCCCGCCGGGACTTGACTTGGGGCCGCCTGCCCGCCGGGACTTCACTTGGGGCCCCCTGCACGCCGGGACTTGACTTCTGGCAGCGTGCCTGCCGGGTGGAGCAGCGTGCCCGCCGGGACTTGACTTCTGGCAGCGTGCCCGCCGGGACTTGACTTCTGGCAGCGTGCCCGCCGGGACTTGACTTCTGGCAGCTTGCCCGCCGGGACCCTGCCCGCCGGGACTTGACTTGGGGCCGCCTGCCCGCCCGGGACTTGACTTGGGGCCGCCTGCCCGCCCGGGACTTGACTTGGGGCCGCCTGCCCGCCGGGACTTGACTTCTGCCAGCGTGCCCGCCGGGACTTGACTTCTGGCAGCGTGCCCGCCGGGACTTGACTTCTGGCAGCGTGCCCGCCGGGACTTGACTTGGGGCCGCCTGCCCGCCGGGACTTGACTTGGGGCCCCCTGCATGCCGGGACTTGACTTCTGCCAGCGTGCCCGGCGGGACTTGACTTCTGCCAGCGTGCCCCGCCGGGACTTGACTTCTGCCAGCGTGCCCGCCGGGACTTGACTTCTGCCAGCGTGCCCGCCGGGACTTGACTTCTGCCAGCGTGCCCGCCGGGACTTGACTTCTGCCAGCGTGCCCGCCGGGACTTGACTTGGGGCCGCCTGCCCGCCGGGACTTGACTTGGGGCCGCCTGCCCGCCGGGACTTGACTTGGGGCCGCCTGCCCGCCGGGACTTGACTTCTGGCAGCGTGCCCGCCGGGACTTGACTTGGGGCAGCGTGCCCGCCGGGACTTGACTTCTGGCAGCGTGCCTGCCGGGTGGAGCAGCGTGCCCGCCGGGACTTGACTTCTGGCAGCGTGCCCGCCGGGACTTGACTTCTGGCAGCGTGCCCGCCGGGACTTGACTTCTGGCAGCGTGCCCGCCGGGACTTGACTTCTGGCCGCCTGCCCGCCGGGACTTGACTTCTGCCAGCGTGCCCGCCGGGACTTGACTTCTGGCAGCGTGCCCGCCGGGACTTGACTTCTGGCAGCGTGCCCGCCGGGACTTGACTTGGGGCCGCCTGCCCGCCGGGACTTGACTTGGGGCCCCCTGCATGCCGGGACTTGACTTCTGCCAGCGTGCCCGGCGGGACTTGACTTCTGCCAGCGTGCCCCGCCGGGACTTGACTTCTGCCAGCGTGCCCGCCGGGACTTGACTTCTGCCAGCGTGCCCGCCGGGACTTGACTTCTGGCAGCGTGCCCGCCGGGACTTGACTTCTGCCAGCGTGCCCGCCGGGACTTGACTTGGGGCCGCCTGCCCGCCGGGACTTGACTTGGGGCCGCCTGCCCGCCGGGACTTGACTTCTGGCAGCGTGCCCGCCGGGACTTGACTTCTGGCCGCCTCCCCTCCGGGACTTGACTTGGGGCCGCCTGCCCGCCGGGACTTGACTTCTGCCAGCGTGCCCGCCGGGACTTGACTTCTGCCAGCGTGCCCGCCGGGACTTGACTTCTGCCAGCGTGCCCGCCGGGACTTGACTTCTGCCAGCGTGCCCGCCGGGACTTGACTTCTGCCAGCGTGCCCGCCGGGACTTGACTTCTGCCAGCGTGCCCGCCGGGACTTGACTTCTGGCAGCGTGCCCGCCGGGACGTGACTTCTGGCAGCGTGCCCGCCGGGACGTGACTTCTGGCAGCGTGCCCGCCGGGACTTGACTTCTGGCAGCGTGCCTGCCGGGTGGAGCAGCGTGCTCGCCGGGACTTGACTTCTGGCAGCCTGCCCGCCCGGGACTTGACTTCTGGCAGCCTGCCCGCCCGGGACTTGACTTCTGGCAGCCTGCCCGCCCGGCACTTGACTTCTGGCAGCCTGCCCGCCGGGGCTTGACTTTGGGCCGCCTGCCCGCCGGGACTTGACTTGGGGCCGCCTGCCCGCCGGGACTTGACTTGGGGCCGCCTGCCCGCCGGGACTTGACTTCTGCCAGCGTGCCCGCCGGGACTTGACTTCTGGCAGCGTGCCCGCCGGGACTTGACTTCTGGCAGCGTGCCCGCCGGGACTTGACTTGGGGCCGCCTGCCCGCCGGGACTTGACTTGGGGCCCCCTGCATGCCGGGACTTGACTTCTGCCAGCGTGCCCGGCGGGACTTGACTTCTGCCAGCGTGCCCCGCCGGGACTTGACTTCTGCCAGCGTGCCCGCCGGGACTTGACTTCTGCCAGCGTGCCCGCCGGGACTTGACTTCTGCCAGCGTGCCCGCCGGGACTTGACTTGGGGCCGCCTGCCCGCCGGGACTTGACTTGGGGCCGCCTGCCCGCCGGGACTTGACTTGGGGCCGCCTGCCCGCCGGGACTTGACTTCTGGCAGCGTGCCCGCCGGGACTTGACTTGGGGCAGCGTGCCCGCCGGGACTTGACTTCTGGCAGCGTGCCTGCCGGGTGGAGCAGCGTGCCCGCCGGGACTTGACTTGGGGCCGCCTGCCCGCCGGGACTTGACTTGGGGCCCCCTGCATGCCGGGACTTGACTTCTGCCAGCGTGCCCGGCGGGACTTGACTTCTGCCAGCGTGCCCCGCCGGGACTTGACTTCTGCCAGCGTGCCCGCCGGGACTTGACTTCTGCCAGCGTGCCCGCCGGGACTTGACTTCTGCCAGCGTGCCCGCCGGGACTTGACTTGGGGCCGCCTGCCCGCCGGGACTTGACTTGGGGCCGCCTGCCCGCCGGGACTTGACTTGGGGCCGCCTGCCCGCCGGGACTTGACTTCTGGCAGCGTGCCCGCCGGGACTTGACTTGGGGCAGCGTGCCCGCCGGGACTTGACTTCTGGCAGCGTGCCTGCCGGGTGGAGCAGCGTGCCCGCCGGGACTTGACTTCTGGCAGCGTGCCCGCCGGGACTTGACTTCTGGCAGCGTGCCCGCCGGGACTTGACTTCTGGCAGCGTGCCCGCCGGGACTTGACTTCTGCCAGCGTGCCCGCCGGGACTTGACTTGGGGCCGCCTGCCCGCCGGGACTTGACTTGGGGCCGCCTGCCCGCCGGGACTTGACTTGGGGCCGCCTGCCCGCCGGGACTTGACTTCTGGCAGCGTGCCCGCCGGGACTTGACTTGGGGCAGCGTGCCCGCCGGGACTTGACTTCTGGCAGCGTGCCTGCCGGGTGGAGCAGCGTGCCCGCCGGGACTTGACTTCTGGCAGCGTGCCCGCCGGGACTTGACTTCTGGCAGCGTGCCCGCCGGGACTTGACTTCTGGCAGCGTGCCCGCCGGGACTTGACTTCTGGCCGCCTCCCCTCCGGGACTTGACTTGGGGCCGCCTGTCCGCCGGGACTTGACTTCTGCCAGCGTGCCCGCCGGGACTTGACTTCTGCCAGCGTGCCCGCCGGGACTTGACTTCTGCCAGCGTGCCCGCCGGGACTTGACTTCTGCCAGCGTGCCCGCCGGGACTTGACTTCTGGCAGCGTGCCCGCCGGGACGTGACTTCTGGCAGCGTGCCCGCCGGGACGTGACTTCTGGCAGCGTGCCCGCCGGGACTTGACTTCTGGCAGCGTGCCCGCCGGGACTTGACTTGGGGCCGCCTGCCCGCCGGGACTTGACTTGGGGCCGCCTGCCCGCCGGGACTTGACTTGGGGCCGCCTGCCAGCCGGGACTTGACTTGGGGCCGCCTGCACGCCGGGACTTGACTTGGGGCCTCCTGCACGCCGGGACTTGACTTGGGGCCGCCTGCCCGCCGGGACTTGACTTCTGGCAGCGTGCCCGCCGGGACTTGACTTCTGGCAGCGTGCCCGCTGGGTGGAGCCGCTTGCCCGCCGGGACTTGAATTGGGGCCGCCTGCCCTCCGGGACTTGACTTGGGGCCGCCTGCCCGCCGGGACTTGACTTCTGGCCGCCTGCCCGCCGGGACTTGACTTGGGGCCGCCTGCCCGCCGGGACTTCACTTGGGGCCCCCTGCACGCCGGGACTTGACTTCTGGCAGCGTGCCTGCCGGGTGGAGCAGCGTGCCCGCCGGGACTTGACATCTGGCAGCGTGCCCGCCGGGACTTGACTTCTGCCAGCGTGCCCGGCGGGACTTGACTTCTGCCAGCGTGCCCGCCGGGACTTGACTTGGGGCCGCCTGCCCGCCGGGACTTGACTTGGGGCCGCCTGCCCGCCGGGACTTGACTTCTGCCAGCGTGCCCGCCGGGACTTGACTTGGGGCCGTCTGCCCGCCGGGACTTGACTTGGGGCCGCCTGCCCGCCGGTACTTGACTTGGGGCCGCCTGCCCGCCGGGACTTGACTTGGGGCCGCCTGCCCGCCGGGACTTGACTTCTGGCAGCGTGCCTGCCGGGTGGAGCAGCGTGCCCGCCGGGACTTGACTTCTGGCAGCGTGCCCGCCGGGACTTGACTTCTGGCAGCGTGCCCGCCGGGACTTGACTTCTGGCAGCGTGCCCGCCGGGACCCTGCCCGCCGGGACTTGACTTGGGGCCGCCTGCCCGCCGGGACTTCACTTGGGGCCCCCTGCACGCCGGGACTTGACTTCTGGCAGCGTGCCTGCCGGGTGGAGCAGCGTGCCCGCCGGGACTTGACTTCTGGCAGCGTGCCCGCCGGGACTTGACTTCTGCCAGCGTGCCCGGCGGGACTTGACTTCTGCCAGCGTGCCCGCCGGGACTTGACTTGGGGCCGCCTGCCCGCCGGGACTTGACTTGGGGCCGCCTGCCCGCCGGGACTTGACTTCTGCCAGCGTGCACGCCGGGACTTGACTTGGGGCCGTCTGCCCGCCGGGACTTGACTTGGGGCCGCCTGCCCGCCGGGACTTGACTTGGGGCCGCCTGCCCGCCGGGACTTGACTTCTGGCAGCGTGCCCGCCGGGTGGAGCCGCTTGACCGCCGGGACTTGACTTGGGGCCGCCTGCCCGCCGGGACTTGACTTCTGTCAGCGTGCCCGCCGGGACTTGACTTCTGTCAGCGTGCCCGCCGGGACTTGACTTCTGTCAGCGTGCCCGCCGGGACTTGACTTCTGGCAGCGTGCCCGCCGGGACTTGACTTGGGGCCGCCTGCCCGCCGGGACTTGACTTGGGGCCCCCTGCACGCCGGGACTTGACTTCTGGCAGCGTGCCTGCCGGGTGGAGCCGCCTACCCGCCGGGACTTGACTTCTGGCAGCGTGCCCGCCGGGACTTGACTTCTGGCAGCGTGCCCGCCGGGACTTGACTTCTGGCAGCGTGCCCGCCGGGACTTGACTTGGGGCCGCCTGCCCGCCGGGACTTGACTTGGGGCCGCCTGCACGCCGGGACTTGACTTGGGGCCCCCTGCACGCCGGGACTTGACTTGGGGCCCCCTGCACGCCGGGACTTGACTTCTGGCAGCGTGCCTGCCGGGTGGAGCCGCCTACCCGCCGGGACTTGACTTCTGGCAGCGTGCCCGCCGGGACTTGACTTCTGGCAGCGTGCCCGCCGGGACTTGACTTCTGGCAGCGTGCCCGCCGGGACTTGACTTCTGGCAGAGTGCCCGCCGGGACTTGACTTCTGGCAGCGTGCCCGCCGGGACTTGACTTCTGGCCGCCTGCCCGCCGGGACTTGACTTCTGGCCGCCTGCCCGCCGGGACTTGACTTCTGGCCGCCTGCCCGCCGGGACTTGACTTGGGGCCGCCTGCCCGCCGGGACTTGACTTGGGGCCGCCTGCCCGCCGGTACTTGACTTGGGGCCGCCTGCCCGCCGGGACTTGACTTGGGGCCGCCTGCCCGCCGGGACTTGACTTCTGGCAGCGTGCCTGCCGGGTGGAGCAGCGTGCTCGCCGGGACTTGACTTCTGCCAGCGTGCCCGCCGGGACTTGACTTCTGCCAGCGTGCCCGCCGGGACTTGACTTCTGCCAGCGTGCCCGCCGGGACTTGACTTCTGCCAGCGTGCCCGCCGGGACTTGACTTCTGGCAGCGTGCCCGCCGGGACGTGACTTCTGGCAGCGTGCCCGCCGGGACGTGACTTCTGGCAGCGTGCCCGCCGGGACTTGACTTGGGGCCGCCTGCCCGCCGGGACTTGACTTGGGGCCGCCTGCCCGCCGGGACTTGACTTGGGGCCGCCTGCCCGCCGGGACTTGACTTCTGGCAGCGTGCCCGCCGGGACTTGACTTGGGGCAGCGTGCCCGCCGGGACTTGACTTCTGGCAGCGTGCCTGCCGGGTGGAGCAGCGTGCCCGCCGGGACTTGACTTGGGGCCGCCTGCCCGCCGGGACTTGACTTGGGGCCCCCTGCATGCCGGGACTTGACTTCTGCCAGCGTGCCCGGCGGGACTTGACTTCTGCCAGCGTGCCCCGCCGGGACTTGACTTCTGCCAGCGTGCCCGCCGGGACTTGACTTCTGCCAGCGTGCCCGCCGGGACTTGACTTCTGCCAGCGTGCCCGCCGGGACTTGACTTGGGGCCGCCTGCCCGCCGGGACTTGACTTGGGGCCGCCTGCCCGCCGGGACTTGACTTGGGGCCGCCTGCCCGCCGGGACTTGACTTCTGGCAGCGTGCCCGCCGGGACTTGACTTGGGGCAGCGTGCCCGCCGGGACTTGACTTCTGGCAGCGTGCCTGCCGGGTGGAGCAGCGTGCCCGCCGGGACTTGACTTCTGGCAGCGTGCCCGCCGGGACTTGACTTCTGGCAGCGTGCCCGCCGGGACTTGACTTCTGGCAGCGTGCCCGCCGGGACTTGACTTCTGGCAGCGTGCCCGCCGGGACTTGACTTCTGCCAGCGTGCCCGCCGGGACTTGACTTGGGGCCGCCTGCCCGCCGGGACTTGACTTGGGGCCGCCTGCCCGGCCGGGACTTGACTTGGGGCCGCCTGCCCGCCGGGACTTGACTTCTGGCAGCGTGCCCGCCGGGACTTGACTTGGGGCAGCGTGCCCGCCGGGACTTGACTTCTGGCAGCGTGCCTGCCGGGTGGAGCAGCGTGCCCGCCGGGACTTGACTTCTGGCAGCGTGCCCGCCGGGACTTGACTTCTGGCAGCGTGCCCGCCGGGACTTGACTTCTGGCAGCGTGCCCGCCGGGACTTGACTTCTGGCCGCCTCCCCTCCGGGACTTGACTTGGGGCCGCCTGTCCGCCGGGACTTGACTTCTGCCAGCGTGCCCGCCGGGACTTGACTTCTGCCAGCGTGCCCGCCGGGACTTGACTTCTGCCAGCGTGCCCGCCGGGACTTGACTTCTGCCAGCGTGCCCGCCGGGACTTGACTTCTGGCAGCGTGCCCGCCGGGACGTGACTTCTGGCAGCGTGCCCGCCGGGACGTGACTTCTGGCAGCGTGCCCGCCGGGACTTGACTTCTGGCAGCGTGCCCGCCGGGACTTGACTTGGGGCCGCCTGCCCGCCGGGACTTGACTTGGGGCCGCCTGCCCGCCGGGACTTGACTTGGGGCCGCCTGCCAGCCGGGACTTGACTTGGGGCCGCCTGCACGCCGGGACTTGACTTGGGGCCTCCTGCACGCCGGGACTTGACTTGGGGCCGCCTGCCCGCCGGGACTTGACTTCTGGCAGCGTGCCCGCCGGGACTTGACTTCTGGCAGCGTGCCCGCTGGGTGGAGCCGCTTGCCCGCCGGGACTTGAATTGGGGCCGCCTGCCCTCCGGGACTTGACTTGGGGCCGCCTGCCCGCCGGGACTTGACTTCTGGCCGCCTGCCCGCCGGGACTTGACTTGGGGCCGCCTGCCCGCCGGGACTTCACTTGGGGCCCCCTGCACGCCGGGACTTGACTTCTGGCAGCGTGCCTGCCGGGTGGAGCAGCGTGCCCGCCGGGACTTGACATCTGGCAGCGTGCCCGCCGGGACTTGACTTCTGCCAGCGTGCCCGGCGGGACTTGACTTCTGCCAGCGTGCCCGCCGGGACTTGACTTGGGGCCGCCTGCCCGCCGGGACTTGACTTGGGGCCGCCTGCCCGCCGGGACTTGACTTCTGCCAGCGTGCCCGCCGGGACTTGACTTGGGGCCGTCTGCCCGCCGGGACTTGACTTGGGGCCGCCTGCCCGCCGGTACTTGACTTGGGGCCGCCTGCCCGCCGGGACTTGACTTGGGGCCGCCTGCCCGCCGGGACTTGACTTCTGGCAGCGTGCCTGCCGGGTGGAGCAGCGTGCCCGCCGGGACTTGACTTCTGGCAGCGTGCCCGCCGGGACTTGACTTCTGGCAGCGTGCCCGCCGGGACTTGACTTCTGGCAGCGTGCCCGCCGGGACCCTGCCCGCCGGGACTTGACTTGGGGCCGCCTGCCCGCCGGGACTTCACTTGGGGCCCCCTGCACGCCGGGACTTGACTTCTGGCAGCGTGCCTGCCGGGTGGAGCAGCGTGCCCGCCGGGACTTGACTTCTGGCAGCGTGCCCGCCGGGACTTGACTTCTGCCAGCGTGCCCGGCGGGACTTGACTTCTGCCAGCGTGCCCGCCGGGACTTGACTTGGGGCCGCCTGCCCGCCGGGACTTGACTTGGGGCCGCCTGCCCGCCGGGACTTGACTTCTGCCAGCGTGCACGCCGGGACTTGACTTGGGGCCGTCTGCCCGCCGGGACTTGACTTGGGGCCGCCTGCCCGCCGGGACTTGACTTGGGGCCGCCTGCCCGCCGGGACTTGACTTCTGGCAGCGTGCCCGCCGGGTGGAGCCGCTTGACCGCCGGGACTTGACTTGGGGCCGCCTGCCCGCCGGGACTTGACTTCTGTCAGCGTGCCCGCCGGGACTTGACTTCTGTCAGCGTGCCCGCCGGGACTTGACTTCTGTCAGCGTGCCCGCCGGGACTTGACTTCTGGCAGCGTGCCCGCCGGGACTTGACTTGGGGCCGCCTGCCCGCCGGGACTTGACTTGGGGCCCCCTGCACGCCGGGACTTGACTTCTGGCAGCGTGCCTGCCGGGTGGAGCCGCCTACCCGCCGGGACTTGACTTCTGGCAGCGTGCCCGCCGGGACTTGACTTCTGGCAGCGTGCCCGCCGGGTGGAGCCGCCTACCCGCCGGGACTTGACTTCTGGCAGCGTGCCCGCCGGGACTTGACTTCTGGCAGCGTGCCCGCCGGGACTTGACTTCTGGCAGCGTGCCCGCCGGGACTTGACTTGGGGCCGCCTGCCCGCCGGGACTTGACTTGGGGCCGCCTGCACGCCGGGACTTGACTTGGGGCCCCCTGCACGCCGGGACTTGACTTGGGGCCCCCTGCACGCCGGGACTTGACTTCTGGCAGCGTGCCTGCCGGGTGGAGCCGCCTACCCGCCGGGACTTGACTTCTGGCAGCGTGCCCGCCGGGACTTGACTTCTGGCAGCGTGCCCGCCGGGACTTGACTTCTGGCAGCGTGCCCGCCGGGACTTGACTTCTGGCAGAGTGCCCGCCGGGACTTGACTTCTGGCAGCGTGCCCGCCGGGACTTGACTTCTGGCCGCCTGCCCGCCGGGACTTGACTTCTGGCCGCCTGCCCGCCGGGACTTGACTTCTGGCCGCCTGCCCGCCGGGACTTGACTTGGGGCCGCCTGCCCGCCGGGACTTGACTTGGGGCCGCCTGCCCGCCGGTACTTGACTTGGGGCCGCCTGCCCGCCGGGACTTGACTTGGGGCCGCCTGCCCGCCGGGACTTGACTTCTGGCAGCGTGCCTGCCGGGTGGAGCAGCGTGCTCGCCGGGACTTGACTTCTGCCAGCGTGCCCGCCGGGACTTGACTTCTGCCAGCGTGCCCGCCGGGACTTGACTTCTGCCAGCGTGCCCGCCGGGACTTGACTTCTGCCAGCGTGCCCCGCCGGGACTTGACTTCTGGCAGCGTGCCCGCCGGGACGTGACTTCTGGCAGCGTGCCCGCCGGGACGTGACTTCTGGCAGCGTGCCCGCCGGGACTTGACTTCTGGCAGCGTGCCCGCCGGGACTTGACTTCTGGCAGCGTGCCCGCCGGGACTTGACTTCTGGCAGCGTGCCCGCCGGGACTTGACTTCTGGCAGCTTGCCCGCCGGGACCCTGCCCGCCGGGACTTGACTTGGGGCCGCCTGCCCGCCCGGGACTTGACTTGGGGCCGCCTGCCCGCCCGGGACTTGACTTGGGGCCGCCTGCCCGCCCGGGACTTGACTTCTGGCAGCCTGCCCGCCCGGGACTTGACTTCTGGCAGCCTGCCCGCCCGGGACTTGACTTCTGGCAGCCTGCCCGCCCGGGACTTGACTTCTGGCAGCCTGCCCGCCCGGGACTTGACTTCTGGCAGCCTGCCCGCCCGGGACTTGACTTCTGGCAGCCTGCCCGCCCGGGACTTGACTTCTGGCAGCCTGCCCGCCCGGCACTTGACTTCTGGCAGCCTGCCCGCCGGGGCTTGACTTTGGGCCGCCTGCCCGCCGGGACTTGACTTGGGGCCGCCTGCCCGCCGGGACTTGACTTGGGGCCGCCTGCCCGCCGGGACTTGACTTCTGCCAGCGTGCCCGCCGGGACTTGACTTCTGGCAGCGTGCCCGCCGGGACTTGACTTCTGGCAGCGTGCCCGCCGGGACTTGACTTGGGGCCGCCTGCCCGCCGGGACTTGACTTGGGGCCCCCTGCATGCCGGGACTTGACTTCTGCCAGCGTGCCCGGCGGGACTTGACTTCTGCCAGCGTGCCCCGCCGGGACTTGACTTCTGCCAGCGTGCCCGCCGGGACTTGACTTCTGCCAGCGTGCCCGCCGGGACTTGACTTCTGCCAGCGTGCCCGCCGGGACTTGACTTCTGCCAGCGTGCCCGCCGGGACTTGACTTGGGGCCGCCTGCCCGCCGGGACTTGACTTGGGGCCGCCTGCCCGCCGGGACTTGACTTGGGGCCGCCTGCCCGCCGGGACTTGACTTCTGGCAGCGTGCCCGCCGGGACTTGACTTGGGGCAGCGTGCCCGCCGGGACTTGACTTCTGGCAGCGTGCCTGCCGGGTGGAGCAGCGTGCCCGCCGGGACTTGACTTCTGGCAGCGTGCCCGCCGGGACTTGACTTCTGGCAGCGTGCCCGCCGGGACTTGACTTCTGGCAGCGTGCCCGCCGGGACTTGACTTCTGGCCGCCTCCCCTCCGGGACTTGACTTGGGGCCGCCTGCCCGCCGGGACTTGACTTCTGCCAGCGTGCCCGCCGGGACTTGACTTCTGCCAGCGTGCCCGCCGGGACTTGACTTCTGCCAGCGTGCCCGCCGGGACTTGACTTCTGCCAGCGTGCCCGCCGGGACTTGACTTCTGCCAGCGTGCCCGCCGGGACTTGACTTCTGGCAGCGTGCCCGCCGGGACTTGACTTCTGCCAGCGTGCCCGCCGGGACTTGACTTCTGCCAGCGTGCCCGCCGGGACTTGACTTCTGCCAGCGTGCCCGCCGGGACTTGACTTGGGGCCGCCTGCCCGCCGGGACTTGACTTGGGGCCGCCTGCCCGCCGGGACTTGACTTCTGGCAGCGTGCCCGCCGGGACTTGACTTGGGGCAGCGTGCCCGCCGGGACTTGACTTCTGGCAGCGTGCCTGCCGGGTGGAGCAGCGTGCCCGCCGGGACTTGACTTCTGGCAGCGTGCCCGCCGGGACTTGACTTCTGGCAGCGTGCCCGCCGGGACTTGACTTCTGGCAGCGTGCCCGCCGGGACTTGACTTCTGGCCGCCTCCCCTCCGGGACTTGACTTGGGGCCGCCTGCCCGCCGGGACTTGACTTCTGCCAGCGTGCCCGCCGGGACTTGACTTCTGCCAGCGTGCCCGCCGGGACTTGACTTCTGCCAGCGTGCCCGCCGGGACTTGACTTCTGCCAGCGTGCCCGCCGGGACTTGACTTCTGCCAGCGTGCCCGCCGGGACTTGACTTCTGGCAGCGTGCCCGCCGGGACGTGACTTCTGGCAGCGTGCCCGCCGGGACGTGACTTCTGGCAGCGTGCCCGCCGGGACTTGACTTCTGGCAGCGTGCCCGCCGGGACTTGACTTCTGGCAGCGTGCCCGCCGGGACTTGACTTGGGGCCGCCTGCCCGCTGGGACTTGACTTGGGGCCGCCTGCCCGCCGGCACTTGACTTGGGGCCGCCTGCCCGCCGGGACTTGACTTCTGCCAGCGTGCCCGCCGGGACTTGACTTCTGGCAGCGTGCCCGCCGGGACTTGACTTCTGGCAGCGTGCCCGCCGGGACTTGACTTGGGGCCGCCTGCCCGCCGGGACTTGACTTGGGGCCCCCTGCATGCCGGGACTTGACTTCTGCCAGCGTGCCCGGCGGGACTTGACTTCTGCCAGCGTGCCCCGCCGGGACTTGACTTCTGCCAGCGTGCCCGCCGGGACTTGACTTCTGCCAGCGTGCCCGCCGGGACTTGACTTCTGCCAGCGTGCCCGCCGGGACTTGACTTGGGGCCGCCTGCCCGCCGGGACTTGACTTGGGGCCGCCTGCCCGCCGGGACTTGACTTGGGGCCGCCTGCCCGCCGGGACTTGACTTCTGGCAGCGTGCCCGCCGGGACTTGACTTGGGGCAGCGTGCCCGCCGGGACTTGACTTCTGGCAGCGTGCCTGCCGGGTGGAGCAGCGTGCCCGCCGGGACTTGACTTCTGGCAGCGTGCCCGCCGGGACTTGACTTCTGGCAGCGTGCCCGCCGGGACTTGACTTCTGGCAGCGTGCCCCGCCGGGACTTGACTTCTGGCCGCCTCCCCTCCGGGACTTGACTTGGGGCCGCCTGTCCGCCGGGACTTGACTTCTGCCAGCGTGCCCGCCGGGACTTGACTTCTGCCAGCGTGCCCGCCGGGACTTGACTTCTGGCAGCGTGCCTGCCGGGTGGAGCAGCGTGCCCGCCGGGACTTGACTTCTGGCAGCGTGCCCGCCGGGACTTGACTTCTGGCAGCGTGCCCGCCGGGACTTGACTTCTGGCAGCGTGCCCGCCGGGACTTGACTTCTGGCCGCCTCCCCTCCGGGACTTGACTTGGGGCCGCCTGTCCGCCGGGACTTGACTTCTGCCAGCGTGCCCGCCGGGACTTGACTTCTGCCAGCGTGCCCGCCGGGACTTGACTTCTGCCAGCGTGCCCGCCGGGACTTGACTTCTGCCAGCGTGCCCGCCGGGACTTGACTTCTGCCAGCGTGCCCGCCGGGACTTGACTTCTGGCAGCGTGCCCGCCGGGACGTGACTTCTGGCAGCGTGCCCGCCGGGACGTGACTTCTGGCAGCGTGCCCGCCGGGACTTGACTTCTGGCAGCGTGCCCGCCGGGACTTGACTTCTGGCAGCGTGCCCGCCGGGACTTGACTTGGGGCCGCCTGCCCGCTGGGACTTGACTTGGGGCCGCCTGCCCGCCGGGACTTGACTTGGGGCCGCCTGCCAGCCGGGACTTGACTTGGGGCCGCCTGCACGCCGGGACTTGACTTGGGGCCTCCTGCACGCCGGGACTTGACTTGGGGCCGCCTGCCCGCCGGGACTTGACTTCTGGCAGCGTGCCCGCCGGGACTTGACTTCTGGCAGCGTGCCCGCTGGGTGGAGCCGCTTGCCCGCCGGGACTTGAATTGGGGCCGCCTGCCCTCCGGGACTTGACTTGGGGCCGCCTGCCCGCCGGGACTTGACTTCTGGCCGCCTGCCCGCCGGGACTTGACTTGGGGCCGCCTGCCCGCCGGGACTTCACTTGGGGCCCCCTGCACGCCGGGACTTGACTTCTGGCAGCGTGCCTGCCGGGTGGAGCAGCGTGCCCGCCGGGACTTGACATCTGGCAGCGTGCCCGCCGGGACTTGACTTCTGCCAGCGTGCCCGGCGGGACTTGACTTCTGCCAGCGTGCCCGCCGGGACTTGACTTGGGGCCGCCTGCCCGCCGGGACTTGACTTGGGGCCGCCTGCCCGCCGGGACTTGACTTGGGGCCGCCTGCCCGCCGGTACTTGACTTGGGGCCGCCTGCCCGCCGGGACTTGACTTGGGGCCGCCTGCCCGCCGGGACTTGACTTCTGGCAGCGTGCCTGCCGGGTGGAGCAGCGTGCTCGCCGGGACTTGACTTCTGGCAGCGTGCCCGCCGGGACTTGACTTCTGGCAGCGTGCCCGCCGGGACTTGACTTCTGGCAGCGTGCCCGCCGGGACTTGACTTCTGGCAGCGTGCCCGCCGGGACCCTGCCCGCCGGGACTTGACTTGGGGCCGCCTGCCCGCCGGGACTTCACTTGGGGCCCCCTGCACGCCGGGACTTGACTTCTGGCAGCGTGCCTGCCGGGTGGAGCAGCGTGCCCGCCGGGACTTGACTTCTGGCAGCGTGCCCGCCGGGACTTGACTTCTGCCAGCGTGCCCGGCGGGACTTGACTTCTGCCAGCGTGCCCGCCGGGACTTGACTTGGGGCCGCCTGCCCGCCGGGACTTGACTTGGGGCCGCCTGCCCGCCGGGACTTGACTTCTGCCAGCGTGCACGCCGGGACTTGACTTGGGGCCGTCTGCCCGCCGGGACTTGACTTGGGGCCGCCTGCCCGCCGGGACTTGACTTGGGGCCGCCTGCCCGCCGGGACTTGACTTCTGGCAGCGTGCCCGCCGGGTGGAGCCGCTTGACCGCCGGGACTTGACTTGGGGCCGCCTGCCCGCCGGGACTTGACTTCTGTCAGCGTGCCCGCCGGGACTTGACTTCTGTCAGCGTGCCCGCCGGGACTTGACTTCTGGCAGCGTGCCCGCCGGGACTTGACTTGGGGCCGCCTGCCCGCCGGGACTTGACTTGGGGCCCCCTGCACGCCGGGACTTGACTTCTGGCAGCGTGCCTGCCGGGTGGAGCCGCCTACCCGCCGGGACTTGACTTCTGGCAGCGTGCCCGCCGGGACTTGACTTCTGGCAGCGTGCCCGCCGGGACTTGACTTCTGGCAGCGTGCCCGCCGGGACTTGACTTGGGGCCGGCTGCCCGCCGGGACTTGACTTGGGGCCGCCTGCACGCCGGGACTTGACTTGGGGCCCCCTGCACGCCGGGACTTGACTTGGGGCCCCCTGCACGCCGGGACTTGACTTCTGGCAGCGTGCCTGCCGGGTGGAGCCGCCTACCCGCCGGGACTTGACTTCTGGCAGCGTGCCCGCCGGGACTTGACTTCTGGCAGCGTGCCAGCCGGGACTTGACTTCTGGCAGCGTGCCCGCCGGGACTTGACTTCTGGCAGAGTGCCCGCCGGGACTTGACTTCTGGCAGCGTGCCCGCCGGGACTTGACTTCTGGCCGCCTGCCCGCCGGGACTTGACTTCTGGCCGCCTGCCCGCCGGGACTTGACTTCTGGCCGCCTGCCCGCCGGGACTTGACTTGGGGCCGCCTGCCCGCCGGGACTTGACTTGGGGCCGCCTGCCCGCCGGTACTTGACTTGGGGCCGCCTGCCCGCCGGGACTTGACTTGGGGCCGCCTGCCCGCCGGGACTTGACTTCTGGCAGCGTGCCTGCCGGGTGGAGCAGCGTGCTCGCCGGGACTTGACTTCTGGCAGCGTGCCCGCCGGGACTTGACTTCTGGCAGCGTGCCCGCCGGGACTTGACTTCTGGCAGCGTGCCCGCCGGGACTTGACTTCTGGCAGCGTGCCCGCCGGGACCCTGCCCGCCGGGACTTGACTTGGGGCCGCCTGCCCGCCGGGACTTCACTTGGGGCCCCTTGCACGCCGGGACTTGACTTCTGGCAGCGTGCCTGCCGGGTGGAGCAGCGTGCCCGCCGGGACTTGACTTCTGGCAGCGTGCCCGCCGGGACTTGACTTCTGGCAGCGTGCCCGCCGGGACTTGACTTCTGGCAGCTTGCCCGCCGGGACCCTGCCCGCCCGGGACTTGACTTCTGGCAGCCTGCCCGCCCGGGACTTGACTTCTGGCAGCCTGCCCGCCCGGGACTTGACTTCTGGCAGCCTGCCCGCCCGGCACTTGACTTCTGGCAGCCTGCCCGCCGGGGCTTGACTTTGGGCCGCCTGCCCGCCGGGACTTGACTTCTGGCAGCGTGCCCGCCGGGACTTGACTTGGGGCCGCCTGCCCGCTGGGACTTGACTTGGGGCCGCCTGCCCGCCGGCACTTGACTTGGGGCCGCCTGCCCGCCGGGACTTGACTTCTGCCAGCGTGCCCGCCGGGACTTGACTTCTGGCAGCGTGCCCGCCGGGACTTGACTTCTGGCAGCGTGCCCGCCGGGACTTGACTTGGGGCCGCCTGCCCGCCGGGACTTGACTTGGGGCCCCCTGCATGCCGGGACTTGACTTCTGCCAGCGTGCCCGGCGGGACTTGACTTCTGCCAGCGTGCCCCGCCGGGACTTGACTTCTGCCAGCGTGCCCGCCGGGACTTGACTTCTGCCAGCGTGCCCGCCGGGACTTGACTTGGGGCCGCCTGCCCGCCGGGACTTGACTTGGGGCCGCCTGCCCGCCGGGACTTGACTTGGGGCCGCCTGCCCGCCGGGACTTGACTTCTGGCAGCGTGCCCGCCGGGACTTGACTTGGGGCAGCGTGCCCGCCGGGACTTGACTTCTGGCAGCGTGCCTGCCGGGTGGAGCAGCGTGCCCGCCGGGACTTGACTTCTGGCAGCGTGCCCGCCGGGACTTGACTTCTGGCAGCGTGCCCGCCGGGACTTGACTTCTGGCAGCGTGCCCGCCGGGACTTGACTTCTGGCCGCCTCCCCACCGGGACTTGACTTGGGGCCGCCTGTCCGCCGGGACTTGACTTCTGCCAGCGTGCCCGCCGGGACTTGACTTCTGCCAGCGTGCCCGCCGGGACTTGACTTCTGCCAGCGTGCCCGCCGGGACTTGACTTCTGCCAGCGTGCCCGCCGGGACTTGACTTCTGCCAGCGTGCCCGCCGGGACTTGACTTCTGGCAGCGTGCCCGCCGGGACGTGACTTCTGGCAGCGTGCCCGCCGGGACGTGACTTCTGGCAGCGTGCCCGCCGGGACTTGACTTCTGGCAGCGTGCCCGCCGGGACTTGACTTCTGGCAGCGTGCCCGCCGGGACTTGACTTGGGGCCGCCTGCCCGCTGGGACTTGACTTGGGGCCGCCTGCCCGCCGGGACTTGACTTGGGGCCGCCTGCCAGCCGGGACTTGACTTGGGGCCGCCTGCACGCCGGGACTTGACTTGGGGCCTCCTGCACGCCGGGACTTGACTTGGGGCCGCCTGCCCGCCGGGACTTGACTTCTGGCAGCGTGCCCGCCGGGACTTGACTTCTGGCAGCGTGCCCGCTGGGTGGAGCCGCTTGCCCGCCGGGACTTGAATTGGGGCCGCCTGCCCTCCGGGACTTGACTTGGGGCCGCCTGCCCGCCGGGACTTGACTTCTGGCCGCCTGCCCGCCGGGACTTGACTTGGGGCCGCCTGCCCGCCGGGACTTCACTTGGGGCCCCCTGCACGCCGGGACTTGACTTCTGGCAGCGTGCCTGCCGGGTGGAGCAGCGTGCCCGCCGGGACTTGACATCTGGCAGCGTGCCCGCCGGGACTTGACTTCTGCCAGCGTGCCCGGCGGGACTTGACTTCTGCCAGCGTGCCCGCCGGGACTTGACTTGGGGCCGCCTGCCCGCCGGGACTTGACTTGGGGCCGCCTGCCCGCCGGGACTTGACTTCTGCCAGCGTGCCCGCCGGGACTTGACTTGGGGCCGTCTGCCCGCCGGGACTTGACTTGGGGCCGCCTGCCCGCCGGTACTTGACTTGGGGCCGCCTGCCCGCCGGGACTTGACTTGGGGCCGCCTGCCCGCCGGGACTTGACTTCTGGCAGCGTGCCTGCCGGGTGGAGCAGCGTGCCCGCCGGGACTTGACTTCTGGCAGCGTGCCCGCCGGGACTTGACTTCTGGCAGCGTGCCCGCCGGGACTTGACTTCTGGCAGCGTGCCTGCCGGGTGGAGCAGCGTGCCCGCCGGGACTTGACTTCTGGCAGCGTGCCCGCCGGGACTTGACTTCTGGCAGCGTGCCCGCCGGGACTTGACTTCTGGCAGCGTGCCCGCCGGGACTTGACTTCTGGCCGCCTCCCCTCCGGGACTTGACTTGGGGCCGCCTGCCCGCCGGGACTTGACTTCTGCCAGCGTGCCCGCCGGGACTTGACTTCTGCCAGCGTGCCCGCCGGGACTTGACTTCTGCCAGCGTGCCCGCCGGGACTTGACTTCTGCCAGCGTGCCCGCCGGGACTTGACTTCTGCCAGCGTGCCCGCCGGGACTTGACTTCTGGCAGCGTGCCCGCCGGGACGTGACTTCTGGCAGCGTGCCCGCCGGGACGTGACTTCTGGCAGCGTGCCCGCCGGGACTTGACTTCTGGCAGCGTGCCCGCCGGGACTTGACTTCTGGCAGCGTGCCCGCCGGGACTTGACTTGGGGCCGCCTGCCCGCTGGGACTTGACTTGGGGCCACCTGCCCGCCGGGACTTGACTTGGGGCCGCCTGCCAGCCGGGACTTGAATTGGGGCCGCCTGCACGCCGGGACTTGACTTGGGGCCTCCTGCACGCCGGGACTTGACTTGGGGCCGCCTGCCCGCCGGGACTTGACTTCTGGCAGCGTGCCCGCCGGGACTTGACTTCTGGCAGCGTGCCCGCTGGGTGGAGCCGCTTGCCCGCCGGGACTTGAATTGGGGCCGCCTGCCCGCCGGGACTTGACTTGGGGCCGCCTGCCCGCCGGGACGCGACCTCGGGCCGCCTGCCCGCCGGGACGCGACCTCGGGCCGCCTGCCCGCCGGGACGCGACCTGGGGCCGCCTGCCCGCCGGGACGCGACCTGGGGCCGCCTGCCCGCCGGGACGCGACCTGGGGCCGCCTGCCCGCCGGGACGCGACCTGGGGCCGCCTGCCCGCCGGGACGCGACCTGGGGCCGCCTGCCCGCCGGGACGCGACCTGGGGCCGCCTGCCCGCCGGGACTTCACTTGGGGCCGCCTGCCCGCCGGGACTTGACTTGGGGCCGCCTGCCCGCCGGGACTTGACTTCTGGCAGCGTGCCCGCCGGGTGGAGCCGCTTGCCCGCCGGGACTTGACTTGGGGCCGCCTGCCCGCCGGGACTTGACTTCTGGCAGCGTGCCCGCCGGGACTTGACTTCTGGCAGCGTGCCCGCCGGGTGGAGCCGCTTGCCCGCCGGGACTTGACTTGGGGCCGCCTGCCCGCCGGGACTTGACTTCTGGCAGCGTGCCCGCCGGGACTTGACTTCTGGCAGCGTGCCCGCCGGGTGGAGCCGCTTGCCCACCGGGACTTGACTTGGGGCTGCCTGCCCGGCGGGACTTGATTTCTGGCAGCGTGCCCGCCGGGACTTGACTTCTGGCAGCGTGCCCGCTGGGTGGAGCCGCTTGCCCGCCGGGACTTGACTTGGGGCCGCCTGCCCGCCGGGACGCGACCTCGGGCCGCCTGCCCGCCGGGACGCGACCTCGGGCCGCCTGCCCGCCGGGACGCGACCTCGGGCCGCCTGCCCGCCGGGACGCGACCTCGGTCCGCCTGCCCGCCGGGACGCGACCTCGGGCCGCCTGCCCGCCGGGACGCGACCTCGGGCCGCCTGCCCGCCGGGACGCGACCTGGGGCCGCCTGCCCGCCGGGACGCGACCTGGGGCCGCCTGCCCGCCGGGACGCGACCTGGGGCCGCCTGCCCGCCGGGACTTGACTTCTGGCAGCGTGCCCGCCGGGACTTGACTTCTGGCAGCGTGCCCGCCGGGACTTGACTTGGTGCCGCCTGCGAAGTAGAAGTCAGGGTTAGTAATTGGGCTTTTTCCACTAAGCCCAACTTACTGCAAACACCACACTGGATGTCATATGTCTGCATTATGTTTGCCATTGAATATCCATAAACTGTTGCAGTTAGTGACAATGACTCATTCACTACCAAAGAGTACTGAGATTGAGTAGAGTGAGGGACTTGGGGAGTATTACAGAAGAATAAAAGCTCAATCACTAAGAACTAACCAAGACCAGCCTTAACTCTCTAAGCACTTTGGAGACTGATATAAATGGTAAATATGAGATGTGAGTACCAGGTACTCATTGAATACTCAGTCATGCAGAAATATAGTATAAAGTTATAATTATGGGGACACTGGGCCTTCAGGTGACAATGTCCTAAACTCTTTCATACTTAAAGAATGCTTACAGTTATTACTTAAGGACGCACAAAACTCCAGTTCAGCAAATGTATGAAATATATACCGCAGTAACTACTTTTTGTCATTTATCAAGTAACTGATTAAATTGTAAATGTAACTCACAGCGTAAAAAGGTGGAATGCAATCATAAGCGCATGGGCCTCTTGCGTGGCGGTGGTGAGCTGGAGCCGCTGGTGTCGTCGGGCTTGGCCTTGCGCTTCCTCTGACTGGTGCCAACGGGCATGTGAGGAGGGCTCTCCTCCTGCCTCACAACCCATGTTCGCAGAGAACTGTGCACACGCACGGAGACATGCACGGACATGACCATGGTGTGATCATCAGCGTAGTCCGTGATGCTCCAAAGTCCCTCGGGAATGCTGAGCTCATCCAGCTTGCGCAGGAAGGTCTGGCCTTCAATCTCAACCTGCTGCCACATGGTGTTAGGGCCCGCAGGGATCCAGAAGGTGGAGCTGGAGGGTTCACCATGCTCTGACTCAACCTCATTTCCAGGCTGAGTGTCAGAAGCCACAGACGAGGGCTCATCTTCACCCCAGAGCAAGGGGAGAGCCTCGAGGAGTCCATCAGCATCCTCAGTCGTGGATGCTGGAGCTGCAGGGGAAGCCTCCCTTGCAGAGCTGGGTGACGGCAGCCCCTGTCCGTAATGGGCATTCTCCTCAGCTGGTGATTCTCCATTCCCATGCTGGACACCAGTCTCTGCACCATGATGTAATACTTGCAGCCGTGCAGGTGCTATGCGCAATAGACTGGGATCCAACTGCTCCCCAGTGAGTCGCCAATAAAATGATGGGACACTGAGGGCCAGAGACTGCAAGTTCTCCATGGTCAGTGAGCTGCTCTCAAAGTTCACGACCAGCATGGAGATGAACTTATCCTCCACAAACTCATGAACTGCAACAAAATGGAACACAGAGAGATATATATAAGAACATGGGCTCTGACAATAACGGAATAAACACTGTACTACAAAATAAGTTTAAAATGAGTCTACGGGCTTCAGATTGTCGGATAAATGAAATTGTGAGAATTACCCATGAAGCTAAAAAGACAACATCCATGAATACGCTTACTCTCACAAATATCCAAGTGAATTAATATTAAATGTGTCTGTATTATGCATTATGAAACATTTATTCCTACACTTTTGTCACTAATAGTCATCTTCCTTTTTATTTTCTTATTAAACACGGTGAGCAAGAAATCGAGACAGAAGGGGAGTACACCGAAGGGCATTTCCTATCGCATCGTTACATTTTCTCATTTTAAAACTCCAGTGTATACCTTTGCAGTACAAAATACATTCGTTTCTGTAGATAAAAGTTGAACTATTCAACCGGTCGGTGATTTTACATCGAAAATCAAAGGTTTTACTTATCAGCTACTTATCAACTAACAAACATTAGGCCAATGCAGACGTTCATTTCGTTTGTCACATACCGGTAACTACAACTTTATTATTTAATCATTAATTACCTTCTGGATCCATGTTCTCCAGGTTCAACGAGCGATGGATTCGAAATCTCATCGAGTAACACTCCTTTATCTCAATACTCTGTGTCATTTTGCCAAGAGCAAGAATGTGCGCATCCAGAAAATGTAACGTATTTGTTTTGTTTTATTTCAAACTGCCTTCATGGGCCGGAAACCGTAAATATTCTAAACTCTGCGCTAAATCACATTCCGACGGCGTTAGTGTCACCGATTCAGATGGGATAAGGAACGTGCGTAATTTCTCTAAATTACCACACAGTAGAGAGTTCATGCCGACAGGATCTTATTGTCTACAAAGTAAGTTCAATGCAAGCATAACCTGCACAAGCAAGACGAAGCATGGCGACTGGGAAAAAAATTGTTGCACAATTACTTCAAAATGAGTGTAGCAGGGGGATATTTTGGTGTTTATTTTGTCACTTCCATTCTCCTGCTGGTTAATTAGTTAGGCATTTGTCTGTTTTCCTGTTCTTCTCTCACGGATGTGTGTATATATATATATATATATATATATATATATATATATATATATATATATATATATATATATATATGTGTGTGTGTGTGTGTGTGTGTACTACACTCGCGTTTGAAAGTAGCGAAGGCTGTTTTGATTGACCCTTATTCTTGACCAGCGTTCCGCGGTGTAGTGTGTTTGCTGACGGAGAGGGGGCGTAGATTATTGAAGCGGCGTCCACCGAACGCTGGCTACAGAAATCGCAACAGGTATGTTTACCTATGTAGGTTAAACTATTCCGTACTGACGCAACCAAAAACTAGTGAGCAAGTGATGTTATGTTTAGAGGTATGTGCCCATTGTTCACGGGGGGAAGGTGAGGACTTTACATTGTCTTTTCTTTTTTTCCCGTGTTTCTTTAGTGTTTTGTGTCGTGCGCTAGCTGCTCTCTATAGTATATGTCTGCGTGATGTTTGCGGTTTGAAATTTTATAGTATCGTTGCATTTGTTTGGCCCTCCAGCCTGTGGGCTGTATGTTATAAGCACTAGGGTTGTTGTGAGCGACGGGTTGGGGGGTTTTCCTTTTTGTTTGTCTCTCTCCCCTCCCTCTCACTTAGCTAGTTGCGGTTGTGCTAAGCCTGTTTAACCGCAGGGTGTCTTCAACGCTAAATTCCCTGAATGGTGACTTTGATGTGCGGTGAAGCTTGAGGCCAGTTTCTTTTTAATATTCACTAGTGTGATCATTATCGTTTGAGGTCACAGTGCATTGGGTTTGGTTTTTTATTTATTTTTGTGCGTGTAGCGGTCTGAGCGCCTGCATTTGTTCACGCGCGGTATTGTTTCATCTTAGCGGTTGAACTGGCTTGGACCTGGTAGCTTGGCAAGTCCCTTGTATGTTTGTTTTGTTTAATGCCTTTGATTTGCCGAATGACTAACCTGTCTGACCTTCTTTTAAATGTATTTAATAAAGATTTCTAGTTTTATAAAATAAAACCTGTGTAATTAAATTTTATGGCCCTAATTCCCCCTTGTTCGGATATACTGTCGTGGTTTTTTCTCCTTCCCCGCCAAATCAGAAGTCCGCTTGTGCAGTATCCAGAATTCAGTCTTTATTGCAACAAAGAAGTTACAACCAAGGCTGGACACGTAAAAGTGTGTCCAGTACTGTTTTACACCAATTTTTATATAAGTTCTTATCATTTAACAATATCTCGTAACTTAAGCATCATCATTCCTTCAGCCATTCACAATAATTGTTTTTTCCCTTAATCCACACCCCTAGGTGATAAGTTTGTCCATCATTTCTTTTACCGTTTGGTCTCTCGGCTGAACATAATGGTGGCTGCAGCAGCTCCACTTGGGTTTTTAAAAAATGCTCAGCCGTGAACTTCGGGTGAACTCAGGCGAATCCCTTCCTTTAGTAGTAAACCTAGGCAGTTTCAGCCTTTTACACATTGTCTAACTAAAAGGTTGATAATATATTTGTCCTTTAGCATTGTGATAAAATATACGTTAATAAAAGTGAATATTCATAGATTCAGGACTAATATAAAGTAGCTAACAGAATCTCAGACTAACAAAAGGTGCAAATACATACTCAGTTGATTACGTTGTGTTGATTACATTATAATGTTTATATTGTAATGATTACATCATGGATATTTGACATACTTTTTAATAATATCATAATACTTGTATTCTATGTTATATAGTGCTGAATAATATTCCATAATACCACATTTAATTGTAGTTTAAGGGGAGGTGTGGCCAGCTGTTTACAAGGGGGTGCTACGTTAGTAACACAAAATTGGACCTAATTTGCTTTAGTTTGACATGGGATCAAAATTTAGAGTAAACTAATACATGTAATAGCGGGCATGCAAAAGATCAACGGCAGAACGGAGGCTCTGAACCCAGTCTAGATTAAAACGGAATTAACCATCTCGCTCAATATAATATTGGGATGAGTTATTCTGATCAGAGGCCTCCATGGATTAGTGCATCTGTCCCCTCACGCATGTTTAGACAGACGTCTAACATCTTAAGGCACCAGGGCAACAACAGACAGAACAACAGCATCAATTTCACAGCTAGTTTTAAAAATTGCTTTAAAGCAGAATGATTATAGCAAATAGGTAAACTGCATAATATTAATGAAATTATTAAAATGTGCAGAGTAATACATATTTGTCATTCAGACATTGTGCTTTTTAAACAGCAGAAGGGATACATTAAATCATGATTATATTGTCCTTACTATATATATTTTTTAATTTTTCCCCTCAATGTTATAAATATTTGCCCCCCTGATATATAATCAGTGTAAGCACACAAACACGTTGGCCGGTTATCCTATTCATTCAGTACCAGCCCAACAAGTAGAGAATTCAGCACCACGGACAGTGACTTGTGTTACTGCGACATCTGGTTCCTTCATTGGCTCTGTATATATTTATAGAAATGACTAATTGGTTCTGTTGTAGAAATTTCCAGCCAGAGACTTGGTTCCTATATGACAAGGATATTTTATTTTTACTCGGACTGAGAAGCTACAGAAAATCATCTCTGCATGTGATCTCCCCTTTACTGCTCGAGCAGGGCACACGTACATCAACAAGTGTCAAGGCAGCAAGTGCATGCAAACAACTTCTCAGGACAGTTATAGGGCCTTCAGGAGGAGCCAAACTGCTGCGTCATTCAGTGATACCTTGTCTAAGGCACTAAAACATTCTAAGCACTTGGGCATATTTAAACAAAGTAGTATGGCACCTGTGTCAGAATCCATCCCTGCCTTGTCCTGTTCACATGTCACTGGCCATCCTATTCTCTCCTCTGTCTTCTACCCCTTAGCCCGTAGTGTGTTTGCCTGCTCATAGGGCCACCATGTGGCTTAACGGGCCAAGTGGTTGGCCACCGTTCCTGACTACCCTTTTGGTTGTGGGTTTTGAGGATATCAGAGGGTCTGTGTTTTAATGATTGTCCCCCAGGCCACCATGCAGCTCAGCCCAGGATTCTCCACCCATTCTACCTTTACTCCTTCAGCCGCATACATGAGTCAGACCTATAGGTTATTCAAATTTCGTCCTGTCAAATTTACTGGACAGGAAGTGGACACTGCAAATGAATCTGTGAATACTCCAATACCTACATCTTCACAAGTTACATTAATGGGTTTGGTACAGTAAATGGCTGTGAGGTGGGATTTCTTCTTGATGTCTGTTTGTAGCCCGTCCACCAGCAGCTGCTGCTGTATTTATCACACCAAGCAGGGAAAGTATATTGCTAAATTTTCCTTAGTTCAATTACGCTTGATTAAGCTAATTAAGCCGGCTATGTTATTTACATTCAGAAGGATGCCGCCATATTGGGTTATACACAGATGCCACGATAGCTCACACTCACATTCCCTCTTCATTATTTTTCTAAACACACTCTATCCTGCCTTGTCACCTGCAACAAGATCTCACTCCCTGTATCAAGTAAAGTCTTTCTAATGATTGAGCAGATTTCTGCTTCTCTCCTAACCATGGGCATCCAAAGTAAGATGAAGCAAAATGTTAGGAAATTTGACAACACATGGTTACTCTTTTGGTAACAGTGACTTTGGTTTTATTTTGATAGATGTAAACCACATAATATGGTCTTAACCTTGTTTTCTGTCCTAAAAGCAAACTTTTGTGTTACAGGAGAAATGTGCACAGCTGCTCGGATCAACCCCAGCTAATCAGCGCATATGGGAATCTTTTCAAAATACCATGTGAGTCTTATGCAATTTACCCAAGTAATATAAGCTCTTTACATGACGCTCAAATAATCATTTCCCATCAACTTAGTGTCAGAACACAAACTCGGTGGCAAAAAAGTGAAGCACAACAGACTAAGTTGTGAAAATGAAATCTGCATGTGATGAAAGGGCATGTGACTGTATCACGATGATTATAATATCAGAGCATACGGACCACGGAGTTGGTGGTATGGCCACACTGCTGGTCCCATGTCAGTAGGGTATAGCACACCCTTGGGCCCGGATACCACTAGGATGTCACTGGTGTACCACTGTGCCGTCAGAGTGTGGTGTGTCACTCCACAGCGTTGGCAGGATTGCTCTTCTCCCTGCGGCGCCACCATACGCACACGACGGTCATCTGTGGTACTGCAGAACTGAGATGTATCGCTGAACATGGTAGGACGCCAGTCGTCATCAGTCCATGCCTCCCAGTGACTACACCACTCCAATCGCAACAGTTTCTGTGCTATTGTGAACGTCAGCCTATGCATGGGACGGTGAACCCGTAGTCCAGCTGATGCCAGTCATCGCGACACGATGATATAGGGTGTTGTAGAGAGTCCAGTAGCTGTGTCCATATATCAGGCGCAGGTGTCATGGGGATCTGTGATGCTTGGAGCACAATCCGACGATCCTTCCTTGGCGTGGTCTGTCTTGGATGACCAGAAACTTCACGACGTGTGTGGATGCCTCACGTGCCCATTGGTTTCAATATCAGGCCACTGTGATATCCGCATGGCCCACATGCAATTGCACCATATGACCACCTGGCTTCATGCAAACCCGCAATGCAAACCTATCAAACTCCGTCAAGTGCCGGTAACCCTAATGTGACTACGAGGCATCCTGTGTCTGGTGATTAAACATGCCAACTCCTTGCAATTCTAATCATTTACATATCCATCACTGGTCTGCACGTGTACCAAATTACATCTAAATTGGAGAGTTCTGGGTTTTCAACTTGTATATGCCCTTCACTGATGAGAAATTCATCAACATCTAAGTCCTACATTCATGTACAATGCATATTAAATTAATATTTTGTCACTATTAGTCTTGATGTATCATTCTTTGAATGCACTCAATTGAATCATGGACAGTGGTTCCACATGGAAAAAAATGAATATTCTGAAAAGGAAACGTCCTTCTTCGGTTGATACATTCACTTTGTTTTCTGAGAAGGTTTTTCCCTTGAGTGCCTTGTACAGTATGTCTAGTGTGTTTTTTTGGTATGAATGTGGCATTAATCATACAATGAAAAAAACACTGACTTGTAGTGAACATGAAAAACAACAACATGCAGTGTCATCCATCCATCCATTTTCCAAACCGCTTATCCTATTGGGTCGCGGGGGGTCCGGAGGCAGGGAACAACCCAGGATGGTGGGGCCAGCCCATCGCAGGGCTCACTCACACACCATTCACTCACACATGCACACCTATGGGCAATTTAGCGACTCCAATTAGCCTCAGCATGTTTTTGGACTGTGGGGGGAAACCGGAGTACCCGGAGGAAACCCCACGACGACATGGGGAGAACATGCAAACTCCGCACACATGTGACCCAGGCGGAGACTCGAACCCGGGTCCCAGAGGTGTGAGGCAACAGTGCTAACCACTGCACCACCCCGCCGCTCCTCATGCAGTGTCATATATAACTGAAATAAGAAATGCTGGATTGCCTGAGTTGCATGCGTGTGTGTTTTTTAATATGGGCAACATGGTTCCCTGAGATGCCTCAGTGTTGCTCACCTCCATCTCTAACACACAGCCACACAAATGATTTTAAAACTACTGAAAGAAATAATTGGCTACACTGCAGCTCCACTGTTTTGTTTGGCACCCCTGCATGTTCTGCATTGCGTGGGGAAAAAAGTTGAAGGCTGTGTTACATACTGTAACACAGCTAGAATGCAAAAACACTTTATACTTCACATAAGGTGGTGGACGTTATTGACAAAGGCAAATTTGTGTTGACTCCAGCAAGGTAGCTAGCGTACTTTGCATTTCACTCTTACCCGGATGTGACAATAAAGCGCTGCACTACAGTAAACCCTGCAGACAGCATTCCCCTGGAGGATGAGGGGCAGCCACATGAGTGTGTGGCAGAGTCTTTGGTTTACACTAAACTGAGAGCAGACTTGGAGAGCTCTCCCATTGAAAATAGCGAGATGGTTTTGTTTGTGGATGGCTCATGTTGGAGAGATGGGGATGCCTTGAAGGCTGGGTTTGCTGTAGTCCAGGCACAGGGTGATGATTTTCACACTCTCGTTTCAGAGCACAACCCTGTTCTGGTCAATTAGCGGAGATAAAGGCTTTGACTACAGCGTGCCGGCGAGGACAACATAAGACAGTTACTATCTACACAGACTCTGCATACGCACACGGTGTATGCCATCTCTTTGGAGCAGTCTGGAAGCAAAGGGGGTTTCGCAAAAGTGACGGCTCCCCCATTCAGCATTATAATCAGATTTTGGAGTTGCTACACACAATGATGCGTCCCAAGCGTTTTGCTATTGTTAAGTGTCAGGCCCACCGCAAAGGTCGTGATTTTGTTATTCAAGGAAATGCAGCCTCTGATGCGGCAGCCAGGCCAACATTTTGATAACGGATGCGCATGGTCTTGACCATTGCACAAGGGGGGTGGTGTTACAGAAAATTACAGAACAAGGTTTCTGGACACCATAGCTGCAAGCAATGACGGATGCAAGGTTGTCAGAATATGAGGTGTGCATTAAGAACAATTTACGCAAAGCAATCACGGCCCCAGTAGGGCACATTCCAGTGCCTGAGGGACCGTTCAGACACTTGGTGATGGACTATGTGGACATGGGAAAAACAGCATATGGAAAGCGATATATGCTTGTGATTGTGGACAGGTTCAGCAGATGGGTGGAGACAATACCGTCCAAGGACATGGGGGCGATGACAGTGGTGAAATTCCTGATCAGAGAGTCCGAGGTTTGGGATACCAACTGAAATAAGCTCTGATAATGGAGCTGCCTTTGTGGGGAAAGTTAAAAGTTAGTGGTTTAACAGCTGAGAATAAAACAAAAGTTGGCATGTGTGTATCACCCTCAGTTGCAGGGTATGGTGGAGAGAGTGAATGGCACACTTAAGCAGAAGCTGAATAAGATTTGCGCCGCCATGAAAATGAACTGGGTGGATGCCCTGTCAACAGCCTTGATGGCATATCGGATGGAAACGCACAGGTGATGCATTTGTCTCCGCATGAAATGCTGACAGGGAGACCTATGCCTGGATCGACTTGGAGGGGGCGTATAAGGGACCCAGCCTAGATCAGCTGGGGGATGAATTAAAGTTGTACATGAGGACTTTAACCAAAATACACAAAACTATTTCCAAACAGGAAAAGGAGAAAGCACAGAAAGAAGACACAGACCAGGAGGAGCCAGTCATCTTTCCAGGAGATAAAGTCTACCTGCGAGTGTTCCGGTGAAAGTGGCACGAGCCCCGACGAGAGGGACCCTTCAAGGTGACACGAGCCACAGCAACAGCGGTGCAGGTAGAAGGGAGTAATACGTGGTACCATTTGAACCACTGCACTAGAGTACCGCACGAAAGACAGAGTCACTGAAAACAACACAGAGGATGCAGCTGCCCTTGACTCAGATGGCCCTGATGGAGCTCCCAGAGGAGCTCCACAGCTTGGGGTGGAGTCAGGATCAGAGCAGAGTGAGGGCCAAGAGGGAGCATCGCAAGCAGACCAGCCACTCCAGACAGGACACGAAGCTGTGGGTTCTGGTACGGCTGACAGCAACGATGTTAGTGATGCTAATGATTTATCAGGCCCTTCAGGTCTGGGTGCACAGCAGGACCACAGGTCAGGTGAGCACAGGACAACTGACTTCACTGACTCAGCCTGGTCCTTTGATGCTGAATAACCTCTCAGATTACAGTGAGCGAAAGCGGAGAGAAATGGGGGGAGATATGGGAGTGAGGAGAGTGAGTAAATTTTAGAAGGATGCCCAGGATGAAGTAGACCTGGATGGGTTAGCAAAACGTACACTTGGAAATTGGTGGTATAAATGGGCTAAGTATACCGCCACTTCATTAGGGCAGGAGGGGTGTGTGTTGTGTGCAAGTCCTGACCCTTCAGTTAGGGTTGTCCCGTTCCCATACACTAATAAACAGTGTGAAGAATGGGAAATGGAGAGGATTATGAGATTCTGGAAGAGTCTGTGTCAGGAGGGGCAGGCCCCTAAGAAAGTGCAGGCCCACATCTAACCAGACGGAGCGCATACCGTACTGCCCATATCAGCGTCTGATATATCAGGGAAATACTAAATATGCATAGAGGGTGGAAAAGCATTGTGGGCAGTTTAAGCCCTGGGAAGGAGGTCAGCAAGATATTATGGCGAACAAATTGAGTTTTTTTACAGCAAATTTTCCTCTCTTCACGTTGTCCCTACTGCGCAGATTAATCGTCCCATGTGCCTGCCAGCAAATATTGCTCCTTTACCTGCCGAATGCTGCCTAATTTTAATGCTGCAATTGAAAGGCTTCAAACACGATATGGGTGTGTGGGTTCTTACTAAAAAATTATAATTCAAGTAGCCTCAATAACAGTCCATTTTGATGGCAGGTACCTGAAAGTACAACTCTGGAGGACCTTGAGAAGTGAAAGACACCTCTGCTTGACTTCATGGCCAATGCAGGTTGTCTGAGGCCTATCCGGTCAATAAGAGACGGGAATCTGCTGGAACATGACATTGTCACGTTTCAGGTCATCCACAGTGGTCAGGGTCCATTTCAGAGGTATTCTGTGTTCTGTTTACATGTACGTTAGTTAGGATCAGAATTTTATCCTTTGACCATCATGGATCAAGTTGCTATTATTTCTTTGAATATAAACTAATAAAGTAACCAGTAACACATTGATAATTAATAAGTGAGTTATAAACACTGTCTACATTCTGCGCCACCTGTTCTGCTTTGAGACAATCACAATGACTGCTGACCAGATGGAAGATCTTTTCAGCATTCATCTGTCTCCAGAAGGTAGCAACAAGAGAGTTGCTGAGGAAATAGACTCTCCAGAAGGTAATGACCATCTCCAGGATGCAGAAGGTACTTTAATTGACCGTATAGTGTAGAAGTAAATGTTGTTTTTGTAAAACAAAATATACCTGTATAACAAAAAACACTGTAGCTAAAGGTAAATCCTCTTACTGGACAATCACCTATTTTAAATCGCTCTTCAGTTTTATCCGTTTTCCAAACCTCTTATCCTTCTGGGTCACGGGGGTCGGGAGCCCATCCCAGAAGCAATGGGCACGAGGCAGGGAACAACCCTGAATGGGGTCAAGCCCATTGCAGGGCACACTCACACACCATTCACTCACACATGCACACTTACGGGCAATTTAGCAACTCCAATTAGTCTCAGCATGTTTTTAGACTGTGGGGGAGAACCGGAAAACCCAGAGGAAACCGCACGACGACATGGGGAGAACATGCAAACTCCACACACATCTGACCCAGGCGGAGACTTGAACCCGGGTCCCAGAGGTGTGACGCAACAGTGCTAACCACTGCACCAGCATGTCGCCCCATCCTATTAAGCTTATTGTTCAGAATTAAAAATGGGGTTATTAAGAAAGAGTAGCCTCCTATAAAATAGCCCAGCACTCCTCCCTCCAGGCCAAGAATATTTTCTTTATGGTCCAGTTCAAAATAATGTCATCTGCAGAAATACGGAGCACTTGTAATTTATCTGTATTTTAGATGGTAGACGAGTGGCTGGGTGACGTCGTGGCTGGATGACTTGCAGTGTAGCTTGTTATCTGTGCATTCTGGGCAGGGTGCTGACTTCTGATTACTTTTGGCATTTGGTTCAATGTTACGTCATTTCCAGGTGTGTCGGTGCCCAGTATGAAGCTAATCGCCGCATTATAGTTATGAAAAGAAGACAGAATAGCAAAGAAATTGAGGCAGAATTAATTCAACAAAGTATTAAAAATATTACTCAAGTAGATGAATCGCTTCTTGAGACTGAAGGCGACTGTATTTGCACGAACGAGCGTCGAAAAGAAATGCATTATTGTCGCGCAGGAGAACAAGACAACCGATGTTACAGCGAGCGGACGCTGCTGCCGCGCAGGAGAAGCGAAGCGACATTGCCTTTAAAATGAGAGATTACATTCCGTGGCAGGGGGACAGTTTACAGCACGACACCGGCATTAGGCAGCAGGATGGGTGGGTTAGGTGATCTCCCAGACTGAAAGGGATTCTGGGGACTCAGGGGACAGTGTCGCCCTGAGGGACTGAGGGCCACGTCAGAGGGGGCCTGCTGTAGAGGGGCCCAGACAAGGGATGGCTGATGTAGAGGAGCCAGGTGTGGAGGTGCCACATATTGAGGAACCCTGGTGATCACACTACAGGGGGCCAAATGTTGGTGGGCCAAGAGGAAGTGGCTGGGGAGTAGAAAGCATAGATGTCTTGGAGGTGGGTAGACTACAGAGATTTATGCACCCCGGGATTCCCTCAAGTGCCTCTCAGATCTAGGATGGCCAATACTCGGTCCTCCCCAGGAGTGAGAGGATGCAGACTGGCTCCCCCCAGCCCTCCTCACCGGCTCCCTCCAAAGAGCTGTAGCCCTCCTTTTGGTGATGCCGACATCGTCCCTGCACTTCCCCCTCACACTCTCTGCCATGCGGCAGCAGACATGGCCCACAGAATGTATCAATTTTCTTTGATCTCTTGCTATATAGTTTCCTGACATATATTTGTCTTTTGCCAATGTGCATTGTGATATAGGAAACGTACCCCAGAGCAGGACTTTAGACTAAACCATTTTCAGTAAGGATAGGTGTGCTTGGGGTGAAAACACTTTAAATGAACTGTTGAGATTGATTCATTTTATCTGTACTTTTTTGAATATGAAGAATTATTTTAGTGGATATCTCCCTATTTTAATGCTAGAGGGAGCCCCCCCCCCCAAATTTATGCCTGACCCACAAACCCACACACTGTCCACAGATGAGAACAGCGCAGACCCTGCACAGTCAGGTTTGGCAACTCCTTCCAATTTTATAGCCCAAACCAGGAGTAAAAGATGCAGAAAATCAGACCCTTCATAGAAAAATTTATGTTGAACGACACTCCATAATGCTGCTTAAAATGAAGCAATGCATGCACAAGTTAAAGCTCTTTTCGTTTTAATGAATGAGGAAAGAAATAGTTTTGGATAAAGAAATGAATTAGTCTTATTTTTTTCATGTGAGCATCCTCCTGCAGCATTGAAATACGGTAAAGTGGCTGATGGATGGACTTGTATTAAATTTGGGAGGGTCTGAATGAAGCTCATTACCCCAAATTTTCTTAAATTGGCTTATATATTTACAACATGGTGACTGTAACAATAATACACCCACGACTGTGGTGTTCTACCTAGAGCACCACTAGAGGGAGCTCACACATTCTGTCGTACTTGCCACAGTAACAACAGTGATGTATAGGAACAGAGTTAGAAGCCGGTAATTTATATATAAAAAATGTCATTTCATTAATCTGACTGGGTAGGTCCAGCTGTCAATCCCACCCAGGCCTATCCACAGCTCCGCCTCTGCGTCAGTCCATCTCTTTGCAGTCCAAGTTGTACATCTACCAAACTTGGCAACAAATTGAGAACCGTTCTGTTTCGGTGGTTGTATTTAAGGAATGTCACATTAGTAAACATCTGGACATCTGAAATGGGCAGAGACAAAATCGGCAGTACAGGCAGTCCAATGTCTTTGAAACTCCTTTTTCCTTCAGCACCCTCTTACTGCAAAACCTCAATCCAAAGTTCTCCATGTTGTTCATCTCTGTGAAACTGCAACAGGAGAGCTCTCTCCACTGGTGTTCTAATTCACCAAGGGAACAGGAAAGGCCCTCTTTTGGTAGACTGCCTACTGCAGGCTCTCTTTCCCGGGGATGAATTATCTCCAGCTTACTCAAGTGACTCTGGAAGTCGCATTAGATACTGTGTCCAGAAGCAGTCCATGCTGCGCTTAGGAATGATGTCTCTTCTAGTGTAGAACTGACTGTGGAATTTACCGTAAATACCTAGCAAAAAAAAAAGCTGCCAGAAAAGTATTGCAAAATTGCTGTTAATCACTGTAAAACCCCCAGCTCCATGGGCGTCCCTACAGGTGGCTGCCCTTTGCTGCCAGGTTTGCTGTTACCTTTGTCTGTGCCCGTGTGTCAAGTAGAGCAAGATGGGGTAGGTGAAAAGAGAATTTCCCCAAGGGGAGTAACAAAGCATCTTCATTTCATTTAGAAAATAATTACAAAATGTCTTTTACAGGTTTTGTCCTATGTAAATTACAGCAATTGTCTTTTTTAAACAGAAAAATAACAATTAACTGTAATCTAGTTTAAAATATTATCTTGTATTCTATTCAAAATATAGAAGTTACCTAGCAACTGGAATTGGCAATAAATGCTATTAATACTCCACAATACTGAATGTTGTTGTAGAATGCTTTCCAAGTTAATTTTTGTATTTTACATTTGCAGCTATGCAATCTATGCATATTGTTAAGTGGTTTAAATGAGACTAAGACGAAAATGACAGCCTGAGACAGAGACCCACACAGAACAAACTCACATTAACTGGAATGACATTAACTTGAAAATTTCAGGATAATCTTCACACCCATTAACCACTTGATGGAATTCAACTTAGTCAGAGTTGCAACAAAGTCAAGTATTTTTAAAACTGACCATATTCTAGGCTTAAAGGCCCAATTTGAAATCAGGACTGGACATAGAAATCTATTCAGAACAACATTACATTAATGTTAGAATAATGTTATATTTTTTGCTGGTCTGTGTTAATGTAATGCAACAACTCTGGTCTAATACCTCCCTGTCACTTTAATGCTGGATGTGTGTGCAATTTATAACAAGTTAGGCAAGCCACGGATTCAACCATTAAACTGCATTTTCATTCCACATTTTTTGACAGTTCTGTCCAAAATCATATTCCACCAAATCAGCCGTTACAAATTCCAATAACTTCAACCTTCAAATGTATTAAAGTTGATCTTTTTCAGTGTGTTCCTAAATCTTACGGTATAAGCAAAAGGTATAAATAAAAGATTAAGAACAATTTCCATTTGAATAGTGGAGAAGAGTCCTCATCTTTTGTACATGTCTCATGCTCAGAGTCCATCAATCGCCTGAGGAGAGAGGAGACGTGAGGATTGACTGAGTTGTTCTTCTCAGGCATCGTCCCACTTCTTTGGCTTGCAGTCTTCATGCTGCTGGTTGGATTGATTCCAATGAAACAGTTTAAACCGCAAAATCACATGAATAAAACTTACGCTGACCCTCACTGAAGCGGCCTGGTATCTGTTTCATACCTCACTTTACAACACACAGGACTTTTTTTTTTAATTTAAAGGCACAAGTTATTTTACGTCATGGCCAACCCACGTTTGCTAGTTTAATGGCAGAAAAATAGTCAAAGCCAGGCGCCTGGTCCACAAGGGTGTACTCAGTCACTGCTGTTTTTATGGTGTAAACATGCTATAAACTAATTTTTTCAAACATTTTCTTTAAGAGCTAGGGGCGCTAGGTGGATTGCTATTATAATGATGGATTTGCCAGGCAGAAGAAAAGAATGCTTCTCTGCAGAGATACAAAAAATCTGCTTGTGCACAATGTGAAAGCATGCGAGCAGACCATCTACAACAGCAGCAGGATTACACCAAAGTAGAGGTCTGCATTCCTGTGGAACCCACGGCAATAAAGTGCAGTGCAGGACAAACTTTCATTTTTGAATGCAGGAGCAGGAGGGAAGTGACTGATATGTTCGCAGGGAAAAAGAATGAAACAAGTGTTTTTTGTTATCAAACAATTTTTTATTTGCGTGAGTAAATACAAAATTACACAACAAAGTATAGCACGTTATCACAACATTACATTGTCTGAAAGCACTTTACAGCATCCCCACCCAAAGCCCCCAGTGAGTAAGCCATAGGCGACAGTGGCAAGGAAAAACTCCCTAGAAGGAAGAAACCTTGAGAGGCACCAGACTCAAAGGGGAAGCCCAAACCTCCAGGGGCCGGCAGGGATAGTCAAAAACACACACACCAGATAACTGCAACAGGTTCTTCTACATATCCTATACAGGGGCGTGGTACAGTGATGCAGTGGTTAAAACTGTAAACTCACACCTCTGGGGACATTCATCCATTTTCTGAAACCGCTTCTCCTGTTCAGCGTTGCTCCAGCTGACAGCTTTTGCAATTCATCTGTATCTGAATGAGGAAAAACAACATACAGGCAATACAATGGAGCTGTCAGTCACTCCTGGCACATGGAATACAGTTCTGCACTGACACCTCCGCAATGAACAATTGCATTATAGCATAGGAAACTAGTTAACTTTCACATAAAATTTAGATATAATCAAAACAGAAGCCTGGAACAATTTTAAATTTTACTAAATGGCAATATACTGATTTTAGTCACCAAACAAACTTTACAGGACTTGCTTCACTACTTTTATTTGTGTTTCTTACAATACATCTGCCCTCTCCTGGTCTGGTGGAATATCATTGCTGTAGGCAGCACCGAGCGAAACCACCCGCATCCGCAGTAGAATGCAACATGAAAGCGCACGCGGAAAAGTGAAATATCACCTAGACTTTGCGGCACAGGAAACTAGCCGACTTGCACATGAAATTTAAATTTAACCAACACAGCACCCCACAACAATGTTCACTTTATTTAAAAGAAATGAACTAATTTACTCACTAGCAAGCGCAATAATGTACTTAAACGCGGAAAAGTTAAATGTCAACTACACTTTGCGCATAAAATTTAAATATAATTAACATAGTAGCCCGGAACAAAATCACTTTATTTAAAAGCAATATACTGACTTTACTCATCAAACATATTTTAATATACATGCAAATTTGACAAATACTAAATAATAAGATAAATTATCCGATAAAATGGGAGCAGAATGGCAACCCACCTTGGTGCAGAAAACAAGTGAAGCCGCGTCTTTCAAACCGGCAGCGTCCCACGTGCCGAGGAGTCAAATGTAATCAAGCAACACGGCCCACACAATTAAATAATAACATCATAATAATTATAGCTCTTTTATAATTATTCTATACATTATTCTATAATTAGATGAACAGACTTTTATAAGTTAAGTTGTACACCGAGAACAGTATACAACAGCATAAGCATATAACCCTTAAAGGTTTATTAATTAAAAATCACACATTCATCCTGCTTAACATAAAACAATGACTTAAAGAGACTTAATTGTGAAATGAACGCTACTGTCCGAGGGTATTTATCTCCACAAATTGCTATGGAACATAATGTCTTAAATACTCAGATTTTCAGAATGACAGAATCTTAACATTTTAAATTTTGTTTTGCGATACCGATACGTAGTGATATTGGTATGTGGAACAACGTTAAACTGTAGTAAGTCGCTCTGGCTAAGGGCGTCTGCCAAATCCTGTAAATGTAATGTAAAATGTAAATGTAGTTAGATTAAGTGCGTATTCACAATTTACCCGTTTGCCTTTTATCGTGACTGAGCACGATCCCCCACCCCAGCTGGTCTGCACTCCCCACATTGCAATTAACGATCCAGACCTCAGCGCTTTTGTTACCGTGGGACTTTGTTGCGTTGAAGAAAACATTAAAATGAAGTCTGAGGAATGTTACATGACACAGCTAAAATGCAAAAACTCTCTCTGGTGTAATTCACTGCATAAAACCAATAGTCTTAAGTGTGGTGCCTTCTTCATAACACTCCCTGACTTTTGTATTCATGACCATGAGATACGGTGGCCTTTTCTTCCTTCATTTGACTAGTGTTCCTCCCTTTCCTCCCAGCCTTGGTTGGTGGTTCAGGCAGCATCACCTTCTTTTAATAGACCCAGGTGTATCCATCCATCCATTTTCCAAACCACTAATCATACTGGGTCGTGGGGGGTCCGGAGCCTATCCCAGAAGCAATGGGCACGAGGCAGGGAACAACCCAGGATGGGGGGCCAGCCCATTGCAGGGCACACTCACACACCATTCACTCACACATGCACACCTAGGGGCAATTTAGCAACTCCAATTAGCCTCAGCATGTTTTTGGACTGTGGGGGGGAAACCGGAGTACCCGGAGAAAACCCCACGACGATATGGAGAGAACATGCAAACTCCACACACATGTGATCCAGGCAGAGACTCGAACCTGGGTCACCCAGGTGTCATTTATTTTGAAATTCGGTTCAAGTGCAGAAAATGTTCTAGCAGAAGTCTTGGACAATCTCTGAATTACACAGAAATCTGACTTCTTCTGAAGCTGTGAGAAATTGTTCTTCTGTAATTGTTGCATTGATATTTGTTGATGTGCGTGTGCCCTCCTTGAGCAGTAAAGGGGAGATCACATGCAGAGCTGATTTTCTGTAGTTTCTTAGTCTAAATAAAAATAAAATATTCTCTTCATATAGGCTGGACATTTCTAGAAAAGAGCCAATTAGTTATTTCTAGAAAAATATATGGAGCCAATGAAAGGACCTGACGTCATAGTAGCACAGTTCACTGTCCGTGGTGCTGAATTCTCTACTTGTTGGGCTGGCGCTGAACAAATAGGATAACCGGCCACCGTGTCCGTGTGCCTCCACTGATTGGCCCCCTGACATATAATTATTTTTAACACTGAAGGGGAGAAAGATCATACAGGAAATTAGTTAACAGTAATTAGCAATCACTTATAGTTCTCATTTATAATGATGTAAATTTAAAAAAATAATATATATATATATATATATATATATATATATATATATATATATATAATCATTAAAAACAAAATATAATCCTGATTTAATGTATCCCTTCTGCTCTTAAAAAAGCACAATATGTCTGAAAGACAAATATGTCTATTACTCTACATGTTTTAATAATTTTGTTAATATTACCTAATTTGCTTATCTTTTTTTCTGTAATCACTCTGCATTAAAGCAATTTTTAAAACTAGCTGTGAAATTGATGATTCTGTTGTTATTCTGACTGTTGTTGCCCTGGTGCCTTAGGATACGTCTGTCTAAACATAAGTGAGGGGATGGATGCATTATTCTATGGAGGCCTCTGAAGAGAATAAATGATCCCAATATTATATTGAGAGAGATGGTTAAATCAGAGCTGGATAAGATTTTAACAACTCTGAGCTATTAGTTAAGTTCTTCCCAAACGAGCTTGATGGGCCGAATGGGCTCCTCTAATTTGTAAATTTCTTATGTTCTAAGATATACACTACTGTGCAAAAGTCTTAGGCAGTCCAAAGAAATGTTTAAAGCTGTTTATCTGGGTAGCAAGTGTACTTTGGCTTAGAACAAATAACACAATTTAACATTAGAACGTGTAAATTAAGAGGAACACAATAAAAACTAGTAATAATTTCTTCTCTTTTCTAAAAAGATACTGATATCTAGTCGGATGGCTAGATGAACACCGCTTCAGTTCCCAAACTTCTCCTCAGGGGCACCTCAGCCGTTCCATGATTTTGACAGATTGACTAGCTGTATGAGGTGTGCTAGTGGCCAAGTCAAAAAATACATGGCTGCACTGGACGGTCGCTACAAATACTAGGATGATGTTAGCAGAGATTCTGAAATGGCTAAGCTGAGACACTTTGACAGGCATAATATCATAGTTTTACACCAACACGAGGACAATCTAAACATCGTTTTCTTTGCCTGCCTAAGATTTTTGCACAGTGCTGTACATGGAAGTCTCAATTCAACCCTATCCTTTCCTAAGTGCCATACTTCTGTTGAAAAAAGAAAATTACAGATTGGAAACCTTTTAATAAAGAAACTGTGATAGAAAATTCTTGATTATGCTAATCAGTAATCAATAATGGAATATAGATGATTATGCAAAATGCATTACCTAATCAGTAATTAACAATTGAGTTTACAATGTGTTGTTGATTTACACATAGTGGTTGAAACAATGTAATTTACTTGTCATTAATTGAATGTATCAAACAAGAATGCAAATCTGCTTAAGTAAGAAATTTCTATTTTCTATAGAGGAACTAACATGTTTGCCATATATTGCTTGATCAGCAAGAGGCCCAGGTCAAAGCAAAGGCATGACCTGAGAAGTAAGCTGTTGCAGAAGATATTATAAAATGAATGCATGGTATTGGATAACATAAAATGTAGAAAAAGAGAACAACGAGTCCTAGAATAATATAGCAAAAGGAAAAGTCCCAAATAGATAGACTTGTTCTAAGCTGATAGGTGGACCTTGAAAACGTAGAAGAAACTGGTATCTCCAAATGGCCAAACTTTCTTTGAACTGCCTGGACCTTGAAAGGCAGAAGTAACTGGAACGTCCAAAAATCCGATTTGTCCTTGATTTGTCAGATGACTGTCGCATTTTAGGCCATAAAAGATGTATGCATTTGTTGCTCGGGGAGCAGAACACAAGACGCATGCTTGCTGAGTGTCTGTTCCCTGTGAGCTCATCAAATAATAAAGTTCTGTCAAACACTTAAACATCGGACTTCGAGAAATTTCTTCCACAAAACACTCTGTTCTCGTTAACAATTTTTCAGTTATAAATTCCATATTATACACTTTCTTTCCTCTTTCTTTCCATTGTACTGTCGTGGGTGGCTGGGGTTTTAGCCAGGAGATCGTTATCATCCTCCTGGCAATTACAAGAAGAACTCTCTGTAATACAACCTTATTTTCATGCACTATATTCTGTGGCATAATTCCTAGTATGAAACGAGCTGGTTCAAGTGGTAATTTTATGTTCAAACATTTTTTTTATCTCTTCCTGTATATTTTGCCAGTACTCTGACAGTTTTGGACAATCCCAAAAAATGTGGGTGTGGTCTCCTACCAGGTCACAACCCCTCCAATAAACCCCTGATTAGAGGTGTTGCCAAACGTAGAG
Source organism: Brienomyrus brachyistius (assembly GCF_023856365.1). Taxonomy (NCBI): domain Eukaryota; kingdom Metazoa; phylum Chordata; class Actinopteri; order Osteoglossiformes; family Mormyridae; genus Brienomyrus; species Brienomyrus brachyistius. Next base: position 703,197 of record NW_026042336.1, on the reverse strand, counting down.
GTGAGAAGGGGAGTCTTAAAGTATCTCATCTTAACTTTCCAATCAAATTCCCTCCATGTAGGACTGTTTGTTATTCTGTGTCCTTCTTGACATGAATGAGTCCAATCTTCATCGTTAATGATAGTATTCATCTCTAGTTCCCATTTCTCTTTATTAACACTGTTGACTCTTTTTGTAATATTTTATAAATATATGATATAATGTTCTTTTAACCAATCCTTTAATTGTTAATATAAACAATATATTTGTTGACTGTAGGTATCTAAAACAGTTGGGCACTGGGAGGCCACATTTGTTTCTAAGATGTTCGAAGGACATTAGATCTCCTCCATTACACAACTGATCCAACTGGTTAAACCCTTTTCTCCCCATGTCTTAAACCCTGTATCTAATTTAGATGGTAGAAAATCAACATCATGTGCAATTTTTATTTTTGATGAAGGGCGTCCCAGCCTCTCTCTCACTTTTCAGAGTGTTTCCTATCCAAATGTTATTGATTTTATTTACTTTCCATGTATCTTGATTAAAAATAATTGCTATGTGTCACGCTGGCTCTCCGGGGTTAAAGCGGGCGAGCAGGCGAGCGGGCAGGAAACAAGCGAGGTAGCCAGAACTCAGGGAAAATGGGGGATTTATTTAAGGGAACTGGGGAAGGAGACATCAGACACTGACTAACATCAATGACAGACAAGGGGTTAATGCAAAACAGGGACTTAAATACACGGAACAAGGCAGCAGGAAACAAGACACGACTGGGCACAATCAGGGAATCACACGTGGGTAATTAGGGGGCGTGGCACACACGAGGAGCGGACGGAGCGGGCGTCACACTATGTCCAGCGGCAAATTTGGGCAGATTGTTCCGTTCCCACCCACTGACCCTCCCTGTCCTGGGTAATCCATACCACTACTGATATAAGTTGGGCTGCCAAGTAATAATTTTTTAAATTAGGTAAGTCCAGACCCTCATTCTCTTTTGGGTTTAATAGTCTTTTCAGTTCAATCCTGGGTCTTTTGTTTTGCCAGGTAAATTTGGATAACCATTTATTGAGCGTTTTGAATGTGGATATAGGGACCCCTATGGGCAGGGACTGGAACATAAAGAGAAGCCTAGGTAGTATGTGTCATGATCCGGCTCGTCGGCTCCTCGTGTGCCCCCTGATTACCCGCGTGTGCTTCCCTGATTGTTTCCAGCCTTGTCTGATTACTTTGCTTAGTCTTGTCCTGTTTTAAGTCCTGGTCTTGCCAGTTACCCTTGTCTGTCATTGTGGATTGTTGTTAGTCCCTGTCAAATTTTCCCGAAACCTCGTCCACTTAATAAATCCCCTTTATTCCCCGTACCTTGCCTGCCTTGCCAGTTTCCGGCACGATCGCCGCTACAGATATTTCCTGATCGTGACAGTATGTTCATTCTAATGCTCTCCACTCTACCCAATAAGGATAGAGGGAGGATTTCCCATCTTTGGAGATAATTCTTTATTTCACATAGTAATTTACCATAATTAGTCTTGTATAAGTATGATATACCAGGATCCCTAGGTATCTAAAGCCATAACTGTGGAATCGAAACTTAATATTTGAGAGCTTTAATGCAAAAACATTCTCTGTAGTATAAGTGTGGGTAGATTACTGTAAAATTTGGACGAATCTCAAACTTAAAGCAACAGTAAGGTGTAGCGATCAGGGAGTTCAGTATAGGACTAAACATGCAAGAGAAGAAGTAGATAATTAGTGAAACTTTTGACTGGACTGGAGATCTGAGGAGTCATCTAAAGATATATGACACAGCAGATATTTTTGTCTGCTTTTCAGATGGTTGACGTGACATATTTTCCGACGTGCGCTCTCTGTCCGCTGGTGGGAGTGTGCTCACCTGTCTGCATCGGGGCGGAAGTCCGCCATGCGCAATACAGAGAGCAGAGGAGAATAGTAAATGAGCGACCGTGTAGAGACAAAAATGACAAGCTTTTGTGTAAATAAGATAAATAGCATGAGGCTATTTAGTTTGTTTAAGAAAAGGACAACGTATAGACTTATTCTATAGGAAAAGTAACCTTAAGAACATAAGAAATTTACAAACGAGAGGAAGCCATCCGGCCCATCAAGCACTTTTGGGGAAAACGTACCTAACAGCTCAGAGTTGGTAAAATCTTATCTAGCTCTGATTTAAAGAAACCCAGGGTTTTAGCTTGCGCTACACTAGTAGGAAGACTATCCCATACTCTAACTACACGCTGTGTAAAGAAGTGCTTCCTCAAATTCGGTTTAAAATGTTCTCCCGCTAAATTCCACTTGTGGCCACGAGTTCTAGTATGTCATGTCACCGCCATCCAGACCTGTTAGAATCTTATATACCTGGATCATGCCCCAACTTAGTCTCCTTTGCTCGAGGCTAAACAGATTCAGCTCAACTAACCTGTCCTCATAAGACATTCCTCTAAGACCAGGAATCATTCTCGTAGCCCTACGTTGCAACTTTTCCAAGGCAGCAATGTCCTTCTTAAGGTATGGTGACCAAACATGCACAAAATATTCTAGGTGGGGTCTTACCAGGGAATTATATAATCGTAGCATCACTTCCTTTGACTTAAACTCCACACACCTAGAGTTGTAACCCAACATTCTATTTAACTTTTTTATTGCTTCCCCACACTGGCGAGAGTGGGACATGGAAGCATCAACATACACACTGAGATCTTTCTCATAATCAGCTACCTTTATTTCAGTGGAACCCGTAAAATATCTGTACTGTATATTTCTGCTATATTTCTGGATGTGGCAGTGTGTGAGGAGATGGAGACTCTGATAAAGTATCATAAGGCTAATAAGAACACAGCAAGGCGTAACAAGAAAAGGAGTGAGCAACTGGAGGTTCTGAGGTTATGGCAAAGGGAGAGGCCTGGAGAAAAGAGCAGAAAGTGATGAGAGAGTGATGAGTGAGAATCAGGCAGGAGTCAAAGGTGAAACAGAGCAGGAGGAGTTACGACTTCCTCTGTATCAGGGACTGTATCTGTTAGTAGAAGGGCCACCTCTGATATTTAAGGGCCACTTTCCAGTAATAGAGGGCAAGATAAAGTTCAGAGGGGAAGAAACAGAAGGATGAAGAAAGTTGTTTATATGGGTACAGGGAAGTGAGCGACCTGCGGCGGCAGACCGTGAAGGAAGGACTGCGAAGGAGTGATATAATAATAGAAGGCCAGGCATGTGGGATTAAGAAAAAAGGGGGTGATATAAAGGTGGGGTACAGAGCAAGTGGTAGGGCTGCAGAAGGGCTGATGCATCTGATGGACAGCCCTAACTCCCCATGTAGAGGATGGAGTCAGTTTCAGGAGAAGGAGATAGAAACGGATAGTGAGGAAGGAGTAGAGGAGGATAATGCAGATCATAGAACAGTGGGAAGCAGGAGGGCTGTGAGACCCCCGATAGGGACACTCTGATGCTCCCCCTGGTGGTGAAAGGAGCACAGACACAGTATGTGCCATGGGCAGAACAGTCCTGGCAGACGGAGCTTGAAAATGGATGAAAGTATTTGAGGAGGAAACTATGGGACGGCTCTTGGTGATGGGGGATATAAAAGCGGTTCAGGCTTGTGTCCTGGGGGTAGACGGAATGGAGAGAATGCTGGCAGTGGTGACAGGGACTCCGTGATTGAGTGTGGCTGAAATGAAGGTGGAGCCCGTAAAGGAGGGGGAGAGCCCAGCTGCCTATCTGCAAGCCCAAGAAAAGCGGTGGAGCAGTGAGGCAGAGCAGGACCTACAGGATTTGGTGTTCAGCGGTCTGTACCGGAGGGCTCTGCAGGACACGCTCCCGAAGCCAGTGAGAAGCAGGCTAAGGCAAGTGGTGGGACTTATTACTATTCCTGAGGAGCAGCTGATCCACGCTATTGACTTGTACAGAGAGGAGGAGGACTCTGCTGAAGAGCATGAGAGGGAGCTGACGAAGAAATTGAGTCAGTCACTGCCAAAAAAACAAGGCCACTAATTGGCCTCCGGTCCCTAATTAGAACAGAGTGAGTAGATACAATGGATGGGGGTTTCCTCAGAGGGCACCCATTTACTCACAAATTTGATGATCCTAGACCCCTGGGAGACTGGGAAACAGGCTGATTCAGCTGGTGTGCTGGAGCTGTGATCAGCCTGGACACACCTGTCCAACCTGCATGTTCCAGAATCTTCTTTAGTAGATGTTCAGATAGGGGCCAAAAATGTAAATATGTCTAAACTAACATCAGAGCATATCCCAGTGAATTTGTTAGGCAGAGATGCTGTGTGTCAGCTGCAGATAGACATAAAATGTACGAAGGGGGAGTAGAGGTACTCAGTGGACAGTTCACCCTTCTGCAACAAAGGTTGTTGTCCAGCAGGGATAGTATAGCTTATACGGATTAGAAGAAGTTATTGGAAAGGTTTGGGAAATCTTAGAACAGTGGAGACCATTTATACAGGAACAATATAGCAATGTGCTAAATTGGAAATAGGATAAATACAGTTGTTAGTGGCAATGGGAGATTTCAGTGATCCTGGAGTGAGGGATGAGTGGGACCGGATGACAGATCCGCTGCCTGGCCGAGAGAAAGACGGGATGCGCATGACGGCAGACTGGATAATATTAGGCCCTGAGGGAGTAGCCATTCAGATATGGAGGACGAGAGTAGTGGGAGAATGGTACAACACACCAGAGGAGGACCCCCCCTTAGCAGTGGCTTTTAATCAGCCCATGCTGGATCTGGGAGAAATGATGGGGCGAGCAAAGCAGGTGGTTTGGGTGCCGACAGAACATGAAGGAGTGCAGGCAGCGGCAGGAGAGAAGCTGGTAAGGAGTCAGTCGAGTGCAGAGAGTGTAGGAGATTTCAGAGGTTTGTGGTTGTGGAGCATAATAGGAGTGCAGTGTGAAGGGAAATAAAGGACAGAGGAATGTTGGCAGGAGATGGAAGTGCCTGAGGAGGTGTGGTTCCGCTTTGGAACCCCGCCCCTCCCATCTGTGGTCAACCTTCCCCTTCTCAGTCTCTTATTTCTGGCCAGACGCGAGATCTTCGTGGTTTATGCAGCATGCAAGCGTTTTTCCCCTCCTTGTGTTCCTGTCTTCCTGTGTACCGATCTCTGCTTCACCTCCTTGGCTCCGAGTCATGCCTGGCGCGCTTACTGCCATCTACGATCAGCCGACCTGGATTACCGACATCGTCTGCCGTTTCAGCCCTCTGACAGCCGACGCCGGATGGATGGATGGATTCGAGCTTGTATTTGAAATAGAAACATCGCAGCGGTTCTCAGGCAACAGCTGGACATATTTATTTTTCAGCTTGGAGTTGTCTGGCTTTAAACGATTACATTGAAGCAGAGGTACTTGTTTTTGGTAAAAGCAAGAAATATAAGTTTTGTGTGTCTGTACTCTGGTCTTTACTCCCTGCACACATTGATGGCACGGAAGGACAGTCACTGCAGTCACCTATTCTCACAGACTGACTTTCTCCTTTAAGTGCTGATAATGCAGAAGAAGATGGATCATTGGCTTGCTTGTTTAATAACCACAAGCACCCATATTGCAGAATGAATGAGACTGAAGTGGATGGAAGGCCACATCATTCTGTCTGCAGTGAAAGAAATAATAGGAGTTGGAATTGATTATGATTATGGAGAAAATGGCTGGCTATGGTGAGAAAGCTGTGGAAATTTGTGCCAATTCACATCGGTGAGGGCATAAAGGGTAATTTCTTTCAGTATGGGACGAATTCACATATTTGTGCGAGGAAGGTAACAAAAGTTCACTAAAGTACACTATATTAAATTTGAATGTCTTTAATTAAAATGTTATGTACAGTATAACACTGCACCTTTTAACACTTTGCATGTCTGGCAGTGAAGGTCACATTCAGTTTGCTGAATGTATTCTCTGTCTTAAATGGTCGGTCTATTTTTCCTTCTGCTGGATGATGTACCCAATTTTCTAATAAACAAAGAGTATAATGAACAAGTTGATGTTCTGTGTGTCTGATACCTGTACGTGTTTGGCAAAGCAGTATATAGTTACTGCCTACATTTTTGGCTGTGCATGTGTGATTTTGATGGGAATATTATATTTTTATATCTGTGTGTAGATTTTTTCAGCAATAATTGAGTTTATCCTTCTGTACAGTATTTAAGGTTTTGGTAATTCATGATTTATTTGTATTTGTGCAGTGTGCAGTTACCAGGTTATAAATAAACAAATAAATAAATGTGACATCAGAAGAGATGTACAATCACAGTAAAATGTGTGAAAGTAATGGAATGTGAAAATTGTTTGTGCGTATAAGTCTCCACATGTATAAAACGGTTGTATACCATAAGGAAAAGGAGCAATGGATGAATTACATAAAGTGCTTACTGTCCAAAACGAAAATGAGTCATGTTTGGCGTAACATAAATATTCAGAATTCAAGAATCATATGTCTTTGGAATCAAGAGAACTATCAGCTAACTTCACCAAGTCACCATATGGATGCAAAATCAAAGATTTCTGCCTGGCACTAAGCATGTATTCCTCTGTCACGTCACCGGTGGGAAGTAGGACCCAAATGCAAGCTGTAGGGCAGAATCCCCTTCGTGGGGAGTTTTATTGACCACCAGGTTTGGGCACAGAGACGCAAACAGACAAGGACAACTGGAGAAGATAGGACTGGGCACTTTACCAGACTAAGGAATGGGAAAACACAAGGAAGCTGATAGTGACTGACAGAAGGGGAGGAACATGGGGTGAGACTAATAGACACCAAGCGTGGCTCATCAGGGAGGAGAACTGGAGGGTAAGGTTGACTAAATGGGCAAGACATGACAGTAAACGCCCCCCTCCCAATCCTGTGCCCTCCGGGTACAAGGGCATCATTAAGGGGACACACAGACCAGGGCAAAACCAAGGACAACAGGGGAGACTAACCCCCAGGACACAACTCATGACAGGCCAGGTAATCCAACAGGGATGCTGACTATGGACCAAAAGACAGACAGTGGGTGTCAGTGTGTAAGTGGGAACAAAGGACACAGTAGAAGGAGACAAAAGGGAGGGATTGGGCATCAAAAGGACCAAAGACGACACAGGGACAGACAAGGCAGGACACAACCAGACAAGACAGGCAAGCAACGGAACCAGTGCAACAATAATATGGCCAGGAGAGGGGAACCTAAAGCGGGAAGCAAGAGTGACTGGAGTGGGGGCTGGAACAGTGAAATCAGGCTAAGAGGTGAAACCAGGGAGAGCCACGGGGAAGCAAGACTACAGACCAAAGACTGAGGTATTAGGAGGGGCAAGACACTAGGTAGCATGGGAGGTAAAGTGAACAGTTCAGGGCCTCTGATGGGCTCCGGGGTGCCGCAGAAGGGTCACGGCCAGGGGGGCCTTTGGAGTCCTGTCTGGGTCTGTAGAAGCTCCACTCGTCTGTGGCAGCCGAGGGAAGAACAGCATCGGTAGACGGCGAGGGGTTGGCAGAGTCGGAGGGTGTCGAGGGGCAGGCAGGACAGGAACTGGACCAAACCAGGGACCCTGCAAAACAAAAACACAGGCCAGTACCAGCGCCATGAGGAGACCGGAGGTGGTTCCTTTTGGGAACCATTGGATGGGATAACCTGAAAGACCATCTTGGACCAAGCCTGGATCAGGAGGCAGGTCTGGGTAGCATAACCTCGTTTTTTCCTCCTGGACCTCAGCCCACGACTGGATTTCCGTTGCCCCTGCCGTTGTCGCGGCGATAGCCTCCTCGGCTGGGGAAACTTTGGCCACGGGGCTGACACCACGGAGTGGGACTCAGGGCAAGACCTGGAGGCTCCCACTCCATGTCCTCCGGGGGAATGTCCTCCAGGTCAGCCCCCTCTGGGCTGGCATTGTCCGGAGAGTCTGATGACAGGCTGGTGATGCCTTAATCCAGGCTGGCTGTGCCTTAATCCATACTAAATGTAATTAAACATAATGAAATTTAAAAGAATAAAATGGTAATTAGAGGAAAATTTAACGTGTAAGTTTTAAAAAATGGGCTTTTCCTTTTATCCAGATGTCTGCAAGCGCTGTGACTCTGTGATGAATGGTGACGTATGAGATCCTGAGACTGGGCGACGCTTCCAAGGATGGGTGGCAGGTGGCATTTCCCAGGAATTACAGGCTGGAGATGCATGAGGAGCTCTCCTGGAGGGAAGACAGAAAGAGAAGAAGGGAACAAGCAGAGGCTGTGGGGAGAAAAAGACTGCAGAACCAGTTAAAGTTGTACAGCTGGATGGTACAAATGCCCTCAAGTCTTGGTCCACGAGGGTTCCTGTTTTTAATTTACAAAAAAACAATAAATTAATTTAAAATAAATCTTAAGGCTTATCATTTACATCTGTCTAGTAGTTAAAACACATACAATCGATTAACTTACCTGGTGATTTTGGAACTTCCGACTCCAAAGCAAAATAATACAGATTACAAGTAAATGCATCATTCTACTTGGGGAAAAGGGATAAATTAAATAAAGGGTTAACTTTGGAATCTAAATCAAAAACAGCAATATCATATCAAGGGTCTTCAATACCTTTTTCCTGTGTCTGCTCCCTTTACATGTAGATACTGATATAAACACGTACCTATAAAATATATTATGTTTAGTTTATAAGCTTATTTCATTATAACAAACAAGCACAATCCATAAGTGCACTAGGCCTAACACATGGTTCAGAAGCCTCCTACCCCACCTTACACCAGCCACATGGACACCATCTGTCCAACTGGGCAACCTCAGCGTCTTGTGCCTCCTGAAACGCCACCTCAGTTTCTTCTTCTTCCTCACATCCTTCTTCCTGAATGGTTTCCAGCCATGATCTGCCTCCTTGTGACACAATAGATCCCAAAGCATTCCCTCTACTTTTCTCTCCTTCTCCCTTAACCTCCTCCACATTCACTCCTACCTCACATCCATTCTCCTCACCTCCATTTACCATATGCATTCCATTCATACCAGCCTCCGCCCCCTCCATCTCACCATTGGACGCCCCTTTCTGATACCTCCACATTTTCCCAAGTAGCCTTTCCCAATCCCTCCTTATCCCCCCCAACCTGGACAGTGGGGGTGTCGCTCGTGAGCACTCCTCCACACCGTCTCCCCAGTCGATCACCTCGTCACACAGGTTCCAGGCATCCCAGTACTGGGTGTTGATCCAGGCAACCGCTGTCTGAATTTGCTTTCTGAGGAGTAAATGATAGATAGTTAACCAACTATTTACAGTGATAATTAAATGAATAAAGACCAGACAGATCTTCAACCATAAAAAAACAGTTGCTATAATTATTATAATCATGGGAGTAAATTTCATTTAACAGTAGGGGGGGACAATAAATATAACATTTCTCATAAGCAATTTTTGAAGGGGACACAAATAATACAGTCAAATTGTACTTATGAAGATTTGTCCTCACAGTGAAAAACATTACTTCTGTCATTACTATTGTAGCAGGGAGACTGTGTCATTATGCTTATTTTCAAAGTTTTTCTCAGGTTAAATGACAAAGCAGATTTTTCTTCAAAACTATTTATTGCATTTTTTGTTATGTTGTTTACGGTCAAGCCATCAACATACAATAAAATTTAAACATGACTATTATTGTGAAAAAGATATCACATAAGTAATGTTTTGCATCAAAATCAACAATTAAATAACCAATTTACAGTAACTGTTCTATGCAAAAAAAAAAAAACATCTGCAATTTAAAGCAAACTTACATTAATGAATGGACACTAAACAAAAGTACCAAATGTGTTTTTCCTGGTATCACGGGGCCCCACAAACTCCTGGCATATGTTGTTTATGTTAAAGTTGTCCAGCTCATCTTTCTGCATATTCAGACTAACAGACTGTTAAGTCCATCGTGGCCCATAGTAGCCCTTAGCCACGTCTTTAGTCTGCGCAATGCACTGAAGCTCCTCTCAGCTTCACATGAGGACACTGGAACCACCAACAAAATTCTGACAAGGACCTCAATCTGGTTAAACAAGCCTGAAGGGCCAGTGCTTTGGACAGGATCTTAGTCCGTATTCAATAAGCCTTTAGGTGAAAGGAGGTGTAAGAATGAGGATCTTTCCCCTTTTTAAGCATGAGAAATATTAGCTTGGGCAAGAGGTTCAGGTTGTTGAACATGTCCAATAGGAGAGAGGACAACTGGGGCCATAACTTTTTATAGAACTCTGAAGGAAAGCCATCGGGTCTGGGACATTAACCACTTTGCGAAGCAGCCGCCATGGTGGTCAGTTCAGTTACAGTGATAGTGATAGTGACATCTAAATCATTCACAGCCACACATTCCTATGAAGGAATGGCTAAATCCCTAAAGAAACTATTGAACTCTAGACAACAAGTGAGAGGAGAAAAGCTTGAATGCATTATTCATTTCTAGAGGATTTGCTCGTAATAATGAGACCTTGTTTGCATCAGTAGTTCAGCAGTATGTTGAGACACTAGAAATTCATATTCTGCTTGTATCGTTAGATGCTCCTTATAAACATCAGCAGATGGGGAGAAACATATCAATTGTCAAGATCTGCTTCACGCTGTGTTAAATATGCCATCTTCTCCTTCCACAGCTCTCTATCATTGCTTACATATCAGATAATCTGCCCACTAGTATCGGTCTGCAAGGTTTCCAGCGATATGGAAACAAATACATCTGGAGATTTATTTAAAGAAAGAAAATTGGCAATTTGTTGTGAAATAAAATCAACAACGAAAGCAACTGAGTGTTGAACCGTCAAGGACACCATGTTCTAACAAAATTTTCGAGGAGACTGGAGCATGATCTGAGAAAGCTATTTTATCATAGCTACTCAGATATTGAGCAAGAAGTCTCTTATCAACTGCTCTTATCGACAATAGATAAACTATAGTGAGATGTTGGATATTTAAGTTATTTAATTTGTATGTTGATATTTTTTGCAGTCTGATTGAAAGATAATTCATTGCAGCTCTGAAGATAATTCTAAAGGTTCTAAACAAAAATAAATAAAAGACATTCCTTCCTTTGTTAAAAGGTTCTAAACAAACTGAAAACAACCCATTTGTTGTTACAATCGTCCTTAGTAATTGCTCATCCTGAATATAATTGTTAAAATAAAAGCAATACAAGTCTTTATTCCACTTTGTCATTTTTAAAATTGAAATACTGTCAAACAGAGATTCTAACTATGAACAAAAAACATATAATTTTAAATTTGAATTAAGCATATTTGCAAAAAAAATGTACTGTATATGAAGAATCGTTTTGGAATCGGATCGTGGATCCCAGAATCGTAATTGGATCGGATCGCAAAGTACCTAAAGATTCCCACCCCTAAGTGACAGTCACATAATGTTGGTGGGCTTGAGAGGTCTGGTGTGCTGTACATTTTTCAGTGGCTTTCTTCCAATTTCTAAAGCCTGTACTAACGAAAGCGGCATCAGGTCTATGACCTAAAGAGGACTGGTTTGAAACACCTTTGCTGAAGTAAAAACATAACACCCCTTACACTGATGGACTGTAATTTAGCCATGGAAAGTCTTGATACGATTTCTCTTGAAATGTCAATGACTTCTTTGAAAACATTTGTTTTTCGATACACTGGGGAGGTAGTTGTGCAGGCACTGAGATCTAAACTAAAAACTGTGCTCCCTGTGCTGCTGCTGGCAATATCATCTCTTTGTTCTGCTGTCTCCGGCTCCCTCCCTGGTTCTGAATCTGCCCCTTCCTCTACTCTCACTGTCTCAGAACAGACTGACTCCTAAAGCAGAAATAATGCAGGAAAAGATGTTTTCCATACTCATAATACTCAACTTGTTTACATTACACTTGTTAAATTGACAGATCATACTGTAAATTGGTGAGCCTGTGATGTTCATCTACTGAACAGCCACAACTCAGAAAACATTAAAGAAATTGTTCATCCAAAAAAAAATTCTGTCCTTATCCCTTCAATAAAAGCACAACACACTTACCTGACACTGTACATCTGAATGACCCTGCTCTACCTGTCCCTCAATAATTTCTGTCTCCTTTGCCTGCGATTGATATTGTGACATTAGTAGTCATAAGTACCCATTCTTAAAGCCAAATTGCCATAATATGTGAACTTTTCGTTTCGTTACTTGGCGTTTAGGTGCACTGAAAAATGTTCCTATGTCCATTTTCCTTTTCTCTGTCATTTTACCTAGTCTATGACACTGCAAGGCAAGGCGAGTTTATGCTGTAGCACATTTCATACACAATGGTAATTCAAAGTGCTTTACACAAAGAAAGTAAAACTAACATAAAATAATCACAACAATAAAAACAAGGAATTAAAAAAAGTTTCAATTTGTATTTAAAATGAATTAAGACACTTAAGAACAGAATAGAAACTGATTATACAAAAAAATACAGTGGGGTCAGTTTGGACGTAGCACAGTGCTCATTTAGTAAATGCACAGCTAAACAATATGCTAACTGTGGCCGTTAATGTTAAGTTAATATTATGCCAGGTCGTCACAAATAAAACAATGCATTGGAAACTGCTTTGGCGCGTTAGTTGCAGTGCACTATGGAACAAGTTATTGTAAACAAGCGAACGTTAACTACACAAGTAATATTTTAGTCGCTAATATATCAAATTCATGGGAAATTACATCGGTAATCAGCTTTTTTGCCGAAACTAATTTATGAATGAGTATGCATTAACTACATTAAAGATAATCTCTTTATTTAAAGTGAATAAAATACCCTACTTACTGGAATTCAACGTTAATAGATCCGCAGCCACACACCTGACTCGTGTGTGTAGAGTAGGTGAGATGAACTGAGAAAGCAGGCAGCGGGCCAAACCACTGTGAGGAATGGGGGGGGACGCAACTGTTTCTAAATGCATTATTTGGGTTTGTTTTATTTTCTACTTACACAATTATTTTAGGTATACGTATATATATTTTTCATAATAGAGAGTGCGTTTTTTTAAATAATTTATTGGGGGGGGGACAACTCTCGGATGGGGGTGGGGGGGCATGTTCCCTCCGTCCCCTCCGCGATTTACGCCCATGATTATAATGAGTAATTGTGGGGTTTATTGCTTCCGTAGGATAAGCGGTTTGGAAAGTGGATGGATGGATGGATTATAATGAATAATTGTGGGGTTTATTGCTTTCAGGATAGGCTCCGGACACCCCGAGACCCAGTAAGATAAGCGGTTTGGAAAATGGAAATTGTGGGGTTTACAGAAAAAAAAACTGTGCTGGCGATTATAACTAACATGGAATAGGAAACAACAGCGCTCCACAAGTGAAAACCCAGATGAATGCTACTGAGAACTGTGTTAACACTGATGAAACTAAGAGTATTTTTTAAATTCTGTGCAACATTGTTTTTTTAAAAATGCAATAGTCAGCTTGAAGCATTTACCTTATTACGAAAGCAATGCCCCAAATTACTTAAACATTTTAGGTAAACATTTTACCATCCATTACCGTAAGGGTTCCCAGCCCCCGGTCAGTGTACCGGTACAGTCCGCGCTCAGTGCTCAGGGGGGGGGCGGGCTGTGCCTACCGTCCTGTTTATTACGGGTTCGCGCCGTATTAAAAAGAAAACTGTCTGTATTGTTTAGTGCCGGATTTCCGTTCGCATAGCCAATCTCCCACCATTCCGCATATTTTATCGTGGACACCCCGGCAAATTACACCGCCGTTTTAGGGATCAGTGACATTTTTTGAAGTTTGGGAAGATTTTACTAACCAAATAGCTGTCTATCATCATCACTTCGATATAAGAGCACCCCCAATAAAAATAAAGACCACAAGTTTTAATGACATTAAAAACATGCAATAATTTTATCGACATGTACTACATTAGTATAGTATAAAAGAGTAAATAATCAAAGTAGCATAATATAATTTGAAGAATAAAAGGAAATTTTGGAGAGCTAACAAACTGCTCAATTGAGCGCCATTTTCATCCGTAGAGTTTGCTGTGCTGCAAACGGTAAAGAATATTTACGTTGTTTCTATGGAAACTACTCCCACTGTCCGCTTAACATTAATGTAATAGTACGTACGTTGAAATTGGCTAATGAGTTGTATTACGCTACGTGCGTATTACGTCATAACTCTTGCGTAACGTCCATTTAACCGGGGAATGTCGAAGACGTGCTATGTAGTTCAGATGTAGAAAGTTCTACGTTTCTTTTAAATGTTAAAGAAAGTTTCATAAAAACAAATTGTATAGCGAATGTTCAGTACAATAGGAAGCGTTATTTTATTCAAGCAAATGGAGCTGAGGCATAATATTTAAAGGAATGTTATTCAAAGGTAATAAGCTTCCACCACACTGCAGCTTAAATACACGCGTAATGAGGCAAAATACCGCTTTCTTAAATTAATTACATGATACGTGAATGTCCTGCTTTGTCTTCCAATAAGATAAGCTCGGTGGCTATAAAAACTCATACATTTAGCTGATACAAATTAATTTTGTCCTTTGGAAAAAAAAGTAGCTGATTTTTGGCTTGTTGAGGCTTCTACATATGACAAACCACAAGATGGCACTGCCTGAGCAGGCTTTTAGAAATGTACTGGAGTGCCACTAGCAGGCAAGCAAGTTACTTTGCAAGTTCTAGAGCACAGCAATGGTGTTTGACATTCTGTTAGCTATATACGCAGGGATGGATATAACTGGTAAGCAAGTACGCATTCACCTTTAAAAGCGATATGTGCAGCAATCGGTTGTTGTAACAGTGTGAATTCGTACGTACTTTATGTGCATTTGCGGCGATATGACAAGAAATTACCGTGCATTTTAACCTTTAATTTTCCTTACTTCTTTATATTACGTTTTCTCTGCTTTATTTCAGTCAGTCTAACATATTGCGCCACAGCCTTCAACCCAAATTTTCATAGCAGACTTCAGTTAGGAGTACGCCTTAGTAATGATTAACCTGGGACTCACCAGGGAGGTGTAGGGGGATACTATTGTAAATTGCTTAGTTTTAACTATAACAGCCTTAATAATCCTATCAAACACTGTGAAATACTGCAATACCTTTATCACTGAAGGGCTCGTATGATGCTCTTTCAAGAAACTCATTTTAAACCATCAGACGACAGGTGTGGATGGGCAGATCACATCTATCATTCTACAGTCTTTCTGCTGTAGAGCAAGGGACGTAGCAATATTGTTGCATACATCTATTCCCTTTGTTCTTTGCATATCTGATGTGGATTCCCGATCCAAATGGGAGATCTGTCATAATTACTAGTTTATTGTTCATTACACCTGTACTATTGGTTAACGCATGTGCTCCTAATTGCGATGATATTTTCTTTAAGCGTCTGTTCTCACTGGTACCTGATACCTCTAAATATCACCTTATCTTGGGGAGTGATTTAAATTGTCGCTTTAATCCAAAATTAGATCATCCATCCCCCAAGATAGCTCTGCCTTCAAAATCTGTCGAAATGATAAATTCTTTTACCAAAGAATTTAATGTGTCAGGTGTTTTCACAATTCTTTAATCCCACTCGAAAAGAGTATAGTTTTTTTCTCTCAGATTCATCACACGTTTACCCAAATTGACTATTTCTTAGTTGATAAGACTTCTTGCTCAATATCTAAGTAGCTATGATAAAATAGCTTTCTCAGATCATGCTCCAGTCTCCTCGAAAATTTTGTTAGAACATGGTGTCCTTGACGGTTCAACACTCAGTTGCTTTCTTTGTTGATTTTATTTCACAACAAATTGCCAATTTTCTTTCTTTAAATAAATCTCCAGATGTATTTGTTTCCATATCGCTGGAAACCTTGCAGACTGATACCAGTGGGCAGATTATCTGATATGTAAGCAATAATAGAGAGCTGTGGAAGGAGAAGATGGCATATTTAACACAGCGTGAAGCAGATCTTGACAATTGATATGTTTCTCCCCATCTGCTGATGTTTATAAGGAGCACCTAACGATACAAGCAGAGTATGAATTTCTAGTGTCTCAACATACTGCTGAACTACTGATGCAAACAAGGTCTCATTATTACGAGCAAATCCTCTAGAAATGAATAATGCATTCAAGCTTTTCTCCTCTCACTTGTTGTCTAGAGTTCAATAGTTTCTTTAGGGATTTAGCCATTCCTTCATAGGAATGTGTGGCTGTGAATGATTTAGATGTCACTATCACTGTAACTGAACTGACCACCATGGCGGCTGCTTCGCAAAGTGGTTAATGTCCCAGACCCGATGGCTTTCCTTCAGAGTTCTATAAAAAGTTATGGCCCCAGTTGTCCTCTCTCCTATTGGACATGTTCAACAACCTGAACCTCTTGCCCAAGCTAATATTTCTCATGCTAAAAAAGGGGAAAGATCCTCATTCTTACACCTCCTTTCACCTAAAGGCTTATTGAATACGGACTAAGATCCTGTCCAAAGCACTGGCCCTTCAGGCTTGTTTGACCAGATTGAGGTCCTTGTCAGAATTTTGTTGGTGGTTCCAGTGTCCTCATGTGAAGCTGAGAGGAGCTTCAGTGCATTGCGCAGACTAAAAACATGGCTAAGGGCTACTATGGGTCAAGACAGACTTCACAGTCTATTAGTCTGCAATATGCAGAAAGACGAGCTGGACAACTTTAACATAAACAACATATGGTAAGAGTGTGGGGCCCAGTGATACCAGGAAAAACACATTTGGTACTTTTGTTTAGTGTCTATTCATTAATGTAAGTTTGCTTTAAATTGCAGATGTTTTTTTTTTTGCATAGAACAGTTACTGTAAATTGATTATTTAATTGTTGATTTTGATACAAAACATTACTTTTTTTATATCTTTTTCACAATAATAGTCATGTTTAAATTTTATTGAATGTTGATGGCTTGACCGTAAACAACATAACAAAAAATGCAATAAATAGTTTTGAAGAAAAATCTGCTTTGTCACTGAACCTGAGAAAAACTTTGAAAATAAGCATAATGACACAGTCTCCATGCTACAATAATAATGACAGAAGTAAAGTTTACGCCCATGATTATAATAATTATAGCAACTGTATTTTCTGTATGGTTGAAGATCTGTCTGGTCTTTATTCATTTAATTATCACTGTAAATATCTGGTTAACTATCTATCATTTACTCCTCAGAAAGCAAATTCAGACAGCGGTTGCCTGGATCAACACCCAGTACTGGGATGCCTGGAACCTGTGTGACAAGGTGATCGACTGGGGAGACAGTGTGGAGGAGTGCTCACGAGCGACACCCCCACTGTCCAGGTTGGGGGGGATAAGGAGGGATTGGGAAGGGCTACTTGGGAAAATGTGGAGGTATCAGAAAGGGGCCTCCAATGGTGAGATGGAGGGGGCGGAGGCTGGTATGAATGGAATGCATATGGTAAATGGAGGTGAGGAGAATGGATGTGAGGTAGGAGTGAATGTGGAGGAGGTTAAGGGAGAAGGAGAGAAAAGTAGAGGGAATGCTTTGGGATCTATTGTGTCACAAGGAGGCAGATCATGGCTGGAAACCATTCAGGAAGAAGGATGTGAGGAAGAAGAAGAAACTGAGGTGGCGTTTCAGGAGGCACAAGACGCTGAGGTTGCCCAGTTGGACAGATGGTGTCCATGTGGCTGGTGTAAGGTGGGGTAGGAGGCTTCTGAACCATGTGTTAGGCCTAGTGCACTTATGGATTGTGCTTGTTTGTTGTAATGAAATAAGCTTATAAACTAAACATAATATATTTTATAGGTACGTGTTTATATCAGTGTAAAAAGGGAAGGGGTTTCTCTATGACTTGGGTTGGTAGTAGCATTTGGGGGGTCAAGGAGTCAGATGTTAGTGGTTTATGGTAGTGTATTGTGTGTTGAAGTTTATTGAATTGGCGGACTACACATCCCATCATCCCCTGCGCACCACAAAATAATAGTCCATGCTTAGTGTGCTGTTTGGTTTATTTCTTTCTTTATTCAAGGCAATAACTTAGAGCTGTGAGGTACCCACTGTTCTAGTTTTATCCATCGGCCATGGTAAAGGGAGAACTTGGGTAAATCAGCAGAAGTCTCTCACCAACTTCCACCCCGGTTGCTGTTTCCTCTGGTCCCTCGGCATATGGGTTCCCTGCGGAAGCGCGCGCCGTCTGGGGAAGGTTCCCTTATAGCCCAGGGTGGAACAGGGGAAGGTGAAGGTTTGGCACAAAAGGGGGGGGGGAAATAGGTGAGAAAGGTTGTTTGTTCTTGCTTTTGTTGTGTGAGGTGGGATGTTCTGTGTGAAAGAGCAGGGGACGGTAATGCTTAAGGGCCAGCTATTATGATGTGTTCCATGTTAAATGTATGTGTTGTAATGTATGTTGTTAGTACATGAAACTCCAACTGGTTTCCCCTTGTCGTTGGGCTGTCCCAATTAGTTTAATGGGAAGCCGTATATAAGGGCAGGGGATTAGAGTAAAAAGGGTGGTTGGTGGTCTTTCTTTTGGTCTAATTGTTGTTTGTTTTTTATTTATTTATTTATTTTTGTTGTTTTTGTCATGCTGTGGCCTGTGTGGATTATAGGCATGTCAAGGCCAAGAGAGAGGGGTAACAGCTTGAGGTGAGGCTGGAAAGGCCCCATGAAATAAAGCTACCTTTGTTCTGAGGCCTACTGCGTTTGTGCCTGGTTTCTCCCCACTCGCATGCGGGGTTGTTTGCATTCCCTCAACTCAATAAGGCAGGGCCTGTCCAGCTCTTGCCTTTTTCACATTCAGTATCTACATGTAAAGGGAGCAGACACAGGAAAAAGGTATTGAAGACCCTTGATATGATATTGCTGTTTTTGTTTTAGATTCCAAAGTTAACCCTTTAATTTATCCCTTTTCCCCAAGTAGAACGCTGCATTTACTTTACATTTTGCTTTGGAGTCGGAAGTTCCAAAATCACCAGGTAAGTTAATCGATTGTATGTGTTTTAACTACTAGAAAGATGTTAATGATAAGCCTTAAGATTTATTAAAAATGTATTGTTTTTTTGTAAATTAAAAACGGGTACCCTCGTGGACCAAGACTTGAGGGCATTTGTACAATCCACCTGTACAACTTTAACTGGTTCTGCAGCCTTTTTCTCCCCACAGCCTCTGCTTGTTCCCTTCTTCTCTTTCTGTCTTCCCTCCAGGAGAGCTCCTCAGGCATCTCCAGCCTGTAATTCCTGGGAAATGCCACCTGCCACCCATCCTTGGAAGCGTCGCCCATTCTCAGGATCTCATGCGTCACCATTCATCACAGTCACAGCGCTTGCAGACATCTGGATAAAAGGAAAAGCCCATTTTTTTAAAACTTACACGTTAAATTTTCCTCTAATTACCATTTTATTCTTTTAAATTTCATTATGTTTAATTACATTTAGTATGGATTAAGGCACAGCCAGCCTGGATTAAGGCATCACCAGCCTGGCATCAGACTCTCCGGACAATGCCAGCCCAGAGGGGGCTGACCTGGAGGACATTCCCCCGGAGGACATGGAGTGGGAGCCTCCAGGTCTTGACCTGAGTCCCACTCCGTGGTGTCAGCCCCGTGGCCAAAGTTTCCCCAGCCGAGGAGGCTATCGCCGCGACAACGGCAGGGTCAACAGAAATCCAGTCGTGGGCTCAGCTCCGGGAGGAAAAAACGAGGGTATGCTACCCAGACCTGCCTCCTGATCCAGGCTTGGTCCATGATGGTCTTTCAGGGTATCCCATCCAATGGTTCCCAAAAGGAACCACCTCCGGTCTCCTTATGGCTCTGATACTGGCCTGTGCTTTTGTTTTGCAAGGTCCCTGGTTTGGTCCAGTTCCTGTCCTGCCTGCCCCTCGACACCCTCCGACTCTGCCAACCCCTCGCCGTCTACCGATGCTGTTCTTCCCTCGGCTGCCGCAGACGAGTAGAGCTTCTACAGACCCAGACAGGATTCCAAAGGCCCCCCTGGCCGTGACCCTTCTGCGGCACCCCGGAGCCCATCAGAGGCCCTGAACTGTTCACTTTACCTCCCATGCTACCTAGTGTCTTGCCCCTCCTAATACCTCAGTCTTTGGTCTGTAGTCTTGCTTCCCCGTGGCTCTCCCTGGTTTCACCTCTTAGCCTGATTTCACTGTTCCAGCCCCCACTCCAGTCACTCTTGCTTCCCGCTTTAGGTTCCCCTCTCCTGGCCATATTATTGTTGCACTGGTTCCGTTGCTTGCCTGTCTTGTCTGGTTGTGTCCTGCCTTGTCTGTCCCTGTGCCATCTTTGGTCCTTTTGATGCCCAATCCCTCCCTTTTGTCTCCTTCTACTGTGTCCTTTGTTCCCACTTACCCGCTGACACCCACTGTCTGTCTTTTGGTCCATAGTCAGCATCCCTGTTGGATTACCTGGCCTGTCATGATTTGTGTCCTGGGGGTTAGTCTCCCCTGTTGTCCTTGGTTTTGCCCTGGTCTGTGTGTCCCCTCAATGATGCCCTTGTACCCGGAGGGCACAGGATTGGGAGGGGGGCGTTTACTGTCATATCTTGCCCATTTAATCAACCTTACCCTCCAGTTCTCCTCCCTGATGAGCCACGCTTGGTGTCTATTAGTCTCATCCCATGTTCCTCCCCTTCTGTCAGTCACTATCAGCTTCCTTGTGTTTTCCCATTCCTTAGTCTGGTAAAGTGCCCAGTCCTATCTTCTCCAGTTGTGTCCTTGTCTGTTTGCGTCTCTGTGCCCAAACCTGCCTGTCAATAAAACCCCACGAAGGGGATTCTGCCCTACAGCTTGCATTTGGGTCCTACTTCCCACCGGTGACGTGACAGAGGAATACATGCTTAGTGCCAGGCAGAAATCTTTGATTTTGCATCCATATGGTGACTTGGTGAAGTTAGCTGATAGTTCTCTTGATTCCAAAGACATGATTCTTGTCTGTGCATTATGCATATCCAAAGTTAAGAGCTTCAGATTAATAGGTGCGAAAAACGCATCTTGCGTTTGTCGAGTTCGAAGGGTTAACTCACTGAATATTTATGTTACGCCGAACATGACTCATTGTCGTTTTGGACAGTAAGCACTTTATGTAATTCATCCATTGCTCCTTTTCCTTATGGTATACAGCCGCTTTATACATGTGGAGACTCACACACATTTTTCACATTCCATTACTTTCACACATTTTACTGTCATTGTACATCTCTTCTGATGTCACATTTATTTATTTGTTTATTTATAACCTGGTAACTGCACACTGCACAAATACAAATAAATGATGAATTACCAAAACCTTAAATACTGTACAGAAGGATAAACTCAATTATTGCTGAAAAAATCTACACACAGATATAAAAATATAATATTCCCATCAAAATCACACATGCACAGCCAAAAATGTAGGCAGTAACTATATACTGCTTTGCCAAACAGGTACAGGTATCAGACACAGAGAACATCAACTTGTTCATTATACTCTTTGGTTATAAGATAACTGGGTACATCATCCAGCAGAAGGAAAAATAGGCCGACCATTTAAAACTGAGAATACATTCAGCAAACTGAATGTGACCTTCACTGCCAGACATGCAAAGTGTTAAAAGGTGCAGTGTTATACTGTACATAACATTTTAATTAAAGATATTCAAATTTAATATTGTGTACTTTAGTGAACTTTTGTTACCTTCCTCGCACAAATATGTGAATTCGTCCCATACTGAAAGAAATTACCCTTTATGCCCTCACCGATGTGAATTGGCACAAATTTCCACAGCTTTCTCACCATAGCCAGCCATTTTCTCCATAATCATAATCAATTCCAACTCCTATTATTTCTTTCACTGCAGACAGAATGACGTGGCCTTCCATCCACTTCAGTCTCATTCATTCTGCAATATGGGTGCTTGTGGTTATTAAGCAAGCAAGCAAATGATCCATCTTCTTCTGCAGTATCAGCACTTAAAGGAGAAAGTCAGTGTGAGAATAGGTGACTGCAGTGACTGTCCTTCCGTGCCATCAGTGTGTGCAGGGAGTAAGACCAGAGTACAGACGCACAAAGCTTATATTTCTTGCTTTTACCAAAAACAAGCTGAAAAATAAATATGTCCAGCTCTTGCCTGAGAACTGCTGCGATATTTCTATTTCAAATACAAGCTCGAATCCATCCATCCATCCTATGTAACCGGGGGTCCGGCGTCGGCTGTCAGAGGGCTGAAACGGCAGACGCTGTCGGTAATCCAGGTCGGCTGATCGTAGCTGGCAGTAAGCGCGCCAGGCATGATTCGGAGCCAAGGAGGTGAAGCAGAGATCGGTACACAGGAAGACAGGAACACAAGGAGGGGAAAAACGCTTGCACGCTGCATAAACCACGAAGATCTCACGTCTGGCCAGAAATAAGAGACTGAGAAGGGGAAGGTTGACCACAGATGGGAGGGGCGGGGTTCCAAAGCGGAACCACACCTCCTCAGGCACTTCCATCTCCTGCCAATATTCCTCTGTCCTTTATTTCCCTTCACACTGCACTCCAATCATGCTCCACAACCACAAACCTCTGAAATCTCCTACACTCTCTGCACTCGACTGACTCCTTACCAGCTTCTCTCCTGCCGCTGCCTGCACTCCTTCATGTTCTGTCGGCACCCAAACCACCTGCTTTGCTCGCCCCATCATTTCTCCCAGATTTAGCGTGGGCTGATTAAAAGCCACTGCTAAGGGGGGCTCCTCCTCTGGTGTGTTGTACCATTCCCACCAGTCCTCCGTATCTGAATGGCTACTCCCTCAGGGCCTAATATTATCCAGTCTGTCGTCATGCAAGATTCTGGAACATGCAGGTTGGACAGGTGTGTCTATGCTGATCACAGCTCCAGCACACCAGCTGAATCAGCCTGTTCCCCAGTCTCCCCAGGGTCTAGGATCATCAAATTCCTCTGTACAAGTCAATAGCGTGGATCAGCTGCTTCTCAGGAATAGTAATAAGCGCCACCACTTGCCTTAGCCTGCTTCTCACTGGCTTCAGGAGCGTGTCCTGCAGTGCCCTCCGGTACAGACCTCTGAACACCGAATCCTGTAGGTCCTGCTCTGTCTCAGTGCTCCACCGCTTTTCTTGGGCTTGCAGATAGGCAGCTGGGCTCTCCCCCTCCTTTACGGGCTCCTCCTTCATTTCAGCCACACCTAGTCCCTGTCACCACTGCCAGCATTCTCTCCATTCCGTCTACCCCCAGGACACAAGCCTGAACCGCTTTTATGTCCCCCATCACCAAGAGCCGTCCCATAGTTTCCTCCTCAAATACTTTCATCCATTTTCAAGCTCCGTCTGCCAGGACTGTTCTGCCCATGGTACATACTGTGTCTGTGCTCCTTTCGCCACCAGGGGGAGCATCAGAGTGTCCCTATCGGGGGTCTCACAGCCCTCCTGCTTCCCACTGTTCTATGATCTGCATTATCCTCCTCTACTCCTTCCTCACTATCCGTTTCTATCTCCTTCTCCTGAAACTGACTCCATCCTCTACATGGAGGGTTAGGGCTGTCCATCAGATGCATCAGCCCTTCTGCAGCCCTACCACTTGCTCCGCACCCCACCTTTATATCACCCCCTTTTTTCTTAAACCCACATGCCTGGCCTTCTATTATTATATCACTCCTTCGCAGTCCTTCCTTCACGGTCTGCCGCCGCTGGTCGCTCACTTCCCTGTACCCATATAAACAACTTTCTTCATCCTTCTGTTTCTTCCCCTCTGAACTTTACCTTGCCCTCTATTACTGGAAAGTGGCCCTTAAATATCAGAGGTGGCCCTTCTACTAACAGATACAGTCCCTGATACAGAGGAAGTCGTAACTCCTCCTGCTCTGTTTCACCTTTGACTCCTGCCTGATTCTCACTCATCACTCTCTCATCACTTTCTGCTCTTTTCTCCAGGCCTCTCCCTTTGCCATAACCTCAGAACCTCCAGTTGCTCACTCCTTTTCTTGTTACACCTTTCTGTGTTCTTATTAGCCTTATGATACTTTATCAGAGTCTCCATCTCCTCACACACTGCCACATCCAGAAATATGGCAGAAATATAAAGTACAGATATTTTATGGGTTCCACTGAAATAAAGGTAGCTGATTATGAGAAAGACCTCGGTGTGTATGTTGATGCTTCCATGTCCCACTCTCGCCAGTGTGGGGAAGCAATAAAAAAGGCAAATAGAATGTTGGGTTACATCTCTAGGTGTGTGGAGTTTAAGTCAAAGGAAGTGATGCTATGATTGTATAATTCCTTGGTAAGACCCCACCTAGAATATTGTGTGCAGGTTTGGTCACCATACCTTAAGATGGACATTGCTGCCTTGGAAAAGGTGCAACGTAGGGCTACGAGAATGATTCCCAGTCTTAGCGGAATGTCTTATGAGGACAGGTTAGTTGAGCTGAATCTGTTCAGACTAAGTGGGGGCATGAGCCAGTTATATAAGATTCTAACAGGTCTGGATGGTGAGTGACATGACATACTAGAACTCGTGGCCACAAGTAGAATTTAGCGGGAGAACATTTTAAAACGAATTTGAGGAAGCACTTCTTTACACAGCGTGTAGTTAGAGTATGGAATAGTCTTCCTACTAGTGTAGCGCAAGCTAAAACCCTGGGTTTCTTTAAATCAGAGCTAGATAAGATTTTACCAACTCTGAGCTGTTAGGTAAGTTTTTCCCAAAAGTGCTTGATGGGCCGGATGGCTTCCTCTCGTTAGTAAATTTCTTATGTTCTTAAGGTTACTTTTCCTATAGAACAAGTCTATACATTGTACTTTTATTAAACAAATGAAATAGCCTTATGCTATTTATCTTATTTACACAAATGCTTGTCATTTTTGTCTCGTCTACACGGTTGTGTATTTACAATTCTCCTCTGCTCTCTGTATTGCGCATGGCGGACTTCCGCCCCGATGCAGACAGGTGAGCACACTCCAACCAGCGGACAGAGAGCGCGCGTCGGAAAATATGTCACGTCAACCATCTCAAAAGCAGACAAAAATATCTGCTGTGCCATTTATCTGTGTATGACTCCTCAGATCTCCAGTCCGGTCAAAAGTTTCACTAATTATCTACTTCTTCCCTTGCATGTTTAGTCCTATACTGAACTCCCTGTTCACTACACCTTACACATCTTAAGTTTAAGATTTGTCCAAATTTTACAGTAACCTACCCACACTTATATTACAGAGAATGTTTTTTGCATTAAAGCTCGCAAATACTAAATTTGATTCCACAGTTATGGCTTTAGATACCGAGGGATCTTGGTATATCATACTTATACAAAACTAATTATGGTAAATTACTATGTGAAATAAAGAATTATCTCAAAGATGGGAAATCCTCCCTCTATCCTTATTGGGGAGAGTGGAGAGCATTAGAATGAACATACCACCTAGGCTTCTCTTTATGTTCCAGTCCCTGCCCATAGGGGTCCCTATATCTACATTCAAAACGCTCAATAAATGGTTATCCAAATTTACCTGGCAAAACAAAAGACCCAGGATTGAACTGAAAAGACTATTAAACCCAAAAGAGAATGCGGGTCCTGACTTGCCTAATTAAAAAAAATATTACTTGGCAGCCCAACTTATATCAGTAGTGGTATGGATTACCCAGGACAGGGAGGGTCAGTGGGTGGTAATGGAACAGAGTATCTGCCCAAATTTGCCGCTGGACATAGCAATTATTTTTAATCAAGATACACGGAAAGTAAATAAAATCAATAACATTTGGATAGGAAACGCTCTGAAAAGTGAGAGAGAGGCTGGGACGCCCTTCATCAATATCAAGATCAATGAAAATTGCACAGAATGTTGATTTTTTCTACCATCTAAATTAGATACAGGGTTTAAGACATGGGGAGAAAAGAGGTTTAACCAGTTGGATCAGTTGTGTGATGGAGGAGATCTAATGTCCTTCGAACATCTTAGAAATAAATGTGGCCTCCCAGTGCCCGATTGTTTTAGATACCTACAGTCAACAAATATATTGTTTATATGAACAATTAAAGGATTGGTTAAAAAGAACATTATATCATATATTTATAAAATATTGCAAAAGGAGTCAACAGTGTTAATAAAGAGAAATGAGAACTAGAGATGAATACTATCATTAACGATGAAGATTGGACTCATTCATGTAAAGAAGGACACAGAATAACAAACAGTCCTACATGGTGGGAATTTGATTGGAAAGTTAAGATGAGATACTTTAAGACTCCCCTTCTCACCTCTACGTTTGGTAACACCTCAAATCAGGGGTTTATTGGAGGGGTTGTGACCTGGTAGGAGACCACACCCACATTTTTTGGGATTATCCAGAACTGTCAGAGTACTGGCAAAATATACAGGAAGAGATAAAAAATAAATGTTTGAACATAAAATTACCACTTGAACCAGCTCGTTTCATACTAGGAATTATGCCACAGAATATAGTGCATGAAAATAAGGTTGTATTACAGAGAGTTCTTCTTGTAATTGCCAGGAGGATGATAACGATCTCCTGGCTAAAACCCCAGACACCCACGACAGTACAATGGAAAGAAAGAGGAAAGAAAGTGTATAATATGGAATTTATAACTGAAAAATTGTTAACGAGAACAGAGTGTTTTGTGGAAGAAATTTCTCGAAGTCCGATGTTTAAGTGTTTGACAGAACTTTATTATTTGATGAGCTCACAGGGAACAGACACTCAGCAAGCATGCGTCTTGTGTTCTGCTCCCCGAGCAACAAATGCATACATCTTTTATGGCCTAAAATGCGACAGTCATCTGACAAATCAAGGACAAATCGGATTTTTGGACGTTCCAGTTACTTCTGCCTTTCAAGGTCCAGGCAGTTCAAAGAAAGTTTGGCCATTTGGAGATACCAGTTTCTTCTACGTTTTCAAGGTCCACCTATCAGCTTAGAAGAAGTCTATCTATTTGGGACTTTTCCTTTTGCTATATTATTCTAGGACTCGTTGTTCTCTTTTTCTACATTTTATATTATCCAATACCATGCATTCATTTTATAATATCTTCTGCAACAGCTTACTTCTCAGGTCAAGCCTTTGCTTTGACCTGGGCCTCTTGCTGATCAAGCAATATATGGCAAACATGTTAGTTCCTCTATAGAAAATAGAAATTTCTTACTTAAGCAGATTTGCATTCTTGTTTGATACATTCAATTAATGACAAGTAAATTACATTGTTTCAACCACTATGTGTAAATCAACAACACATTGTAAACTCAATTGTTAATTACTGATTAGGTAATGCATTTTGCATAATCATCTACATTCCGTTATTGATTACTGATTAGCATAATCAAGAATTTTCTATCACAGTTTCTTTATTAAAAGGTTTCCAATCTGTAATTTTCTTTTTTCAACAGAAGTGTGGCACTTAGGAAAGGATAGGGTTGAATTGAGACTTCCATGTACAGCACTGTGCAAAAATCTTAGGCAGGCAAAGAAAACGATGTTTAGATTGTCCTCGTGTTGGTGTAAAACTATGATATTATGCCTGTCAAAGTGTCTCAGCTTAGCCATTTCAGAACCTCTGCTAACATCATCCTAGTATTTGTAGCGACCGTCCAGTGCAGCCATGTATTTTTTGACTTGGCCACTAGCACACCTCATACAGCTAGTCAATCTGTCAAAATCATGGAACAGCTGAGGTGCCCCTGAGGAGAAGTTTGGGAACTGAAGCGGTGTTCATCTAGCCATCCGACTAGATATCAGTATCTTTTTAGAAAAGAGAAGAAATTATTAATAGTTTTTATTGTGTTCCTCTTAATTTACACGTTCTAATGTTAAATTGTGTTATTTGTTCTAAGCCAAAGTACACTTGCTACCCAGATAAACAGCTTTAAACATTTCTTTGGACTGCCTAAGACTTTTGCACAGTACTGTATATCTTAGAACATAAGAAATTTGCAAATTAGAGGAGCCCATTCGGCCCATCAAGCTCGTTTGGGAAGAACTTAACTAATAGCTCAGAGTTGTTAAAATCTTATCCAGCTCTGATTTAACCATCTCTCTCAATATAATATTGGGATCATTTATTCTCTTCAGAGGCCTCCATAGAATAATGCATCCATCCTCTCAATTATGTTTAGACAGACGTATCCTAAGGCACCAGGGCAACAACAGTCAGAATAACAACAGAATCATCAATTTCACAGCTAGTTTTAAAAATTGCTTTAATGCAGAGTGATTACAGAAAAAAAGATAAGCAAATTAGGTAATATTAACAAAATTATTAAAACATGTAGAGTAATAGACATATTTGTCTTTCAGACATATTGTGCTTTTTTAAGAGCAGAAGGGATACATTAAATCAGGATTATATTTTGTTTTTAATGATATATATATATATATATATATATATATATATATATATATATATATATATATAATTTTTTTAAATTTACATCATTATAAATGAGAACTATAAGTGATTGCTAATTACTGTTAACTAATTTCCTGTATGATCTTTCTCCCCTTCAGTCTTAAAAATAATTATATGTCAGGGGGGCAATCAGTGGAGGCACACAGACACGGTGGCCGGTTATCCTATTTGTTCAGCGCCAACCCAACAAGTAGAAAATTCAGCACCACGGACAGTGATCTGTGCTACTATGACGTCAGGTCCTTTCATTGGCTCCATATATTTTTCTAGAAATAACTAATTGGCTCTTTTCTAGAAATGTCCAGCCTATATGAAGAGAATATTTTATTTTTATTTAGACTAAGAAACTACAGAAAATCAGCTCTGCATGTGATCTCCCCTTTACTGCTCAAGGAGGGCACACGCACATCAACAAATATCAATGCAACAATTACAGAAGAACAATTTCTCACAGCTTCAGAAGAAGTCAGATTTCTGTGTAATTCAGAGATTGTCCAAGACTTCTGCTAGAACATTTTCTGCACTTGAACCGAATTTCAAAATAAATGACACCTGGGTGACCCAGGTTCGAGTCTCTGCCTGGGTCACATGTGTGTGGAGTTTGCATGTTCTCTCCATATCGTCGTGGGGTTTTCTCCGGGTACTCCGGTTTCCCCCCCACAGTCCAAAAACATGCTGAGGCTAATTGGAGTTGCTAAATTGCCCCTAGGTGTGCATGTGTGAGTGAATGGTGTGTGAGTGTGCCCTGCAATGGGCTGGCCCCCCATCCTGGGTTGTTCCCTGCCTCGTGCCCATTGCTTCTGGGATAGGCTCCGGACCCCCCACGACCCAGTATGATTAGTGGTTTGGAAAATGGATGGATGGATACACCTGGGTCTATTAAAAGAAGGTGATGCTGCCTGAACCACCAACCAAGGCTGGGAGGAAAGGGAGGAACACTAGTCAAATGAAGGAAGAAAAGGCCACCGTATCTCATGGTCACGAATACAAAAGTCAGGGAGTGTTATGAAGAAGGCACCACACTTAAGACTATTGGTTTTATGCAGTGAATTACACCAGAGAGAGTTTTTGCATTTTAGCTGTGTCATGTAACATTCCTCAGACTTCATTTTAATGTTTTCTTCAACGCAACAAAGTCCCACGGTAACAAAAGCGCTGAGGTCTGGATCGTTAATTGCAATGTGGGGAGTGCAGACCAGCTGGGGTGGGGGATCGTGCTCAGTCACGATAAAAGGCAAACGGGTAAATTGTGAATACGCACTTAATCTAACTACAGTTTAACGTTGTTCCACATACCAATATCACTACGTATCGGTATCGCAAAACAAAATTTAAAATGTTAAGATTCTGTCATTCTGAAAATCTGAGTATTTAAGACATTATGTTCCATAGCAATTTGTGGAGATAAATACCCTCGGACAGTAGCGTTCATTTCACAATTAAGTCTCTTTAAGTCATTGTTTTATGTTAAGCAGGATGAATGTGTGATTTTTAATTAATAAACCCTTAAGAGTTATATGCTTATGCTGTCGCATACTGTTCTCGGTATACAACTTAACTTATAAAAGTCTGTTAATCTTATTATAGAATAATATAGAGAATAATTATACAAGAACTATAATTATTATGATGTTATTATTTAATGTGTGTGGGCCGTGTTGCTTGATTACATTTGACTCCTCGGCACGTGGGACGCTGCCGGTTTGAAAGACGCGGCTTCACTTGTTTTCTGCACCAAGGTGGGTTGCCATTCTGCTCCCATTTTATCGGATAATTTATCTTATTATTTAGTATTTGTCAAATTTGCATGTATATTAAAATATGTTTGATGAGTAAAGTCAGTATATTGCTTTTAAATAAAGTGATTTTGTTCTGGGCTACTATGTTAATTATATTTAAATTTTATGCGCAAAGTGTAGTTGACATTTAACTTTTCCGCGTGCGCTTTCCTGCGTTTAAGTACATTATTGCGCTTGCTAGTGAGTAAATTAGTTCATTTCTTTTAAATAAAGTGAACATTGTTGTGGGGTGCTGTGTTGGTTAAATTTAAATTTCATGTGCAAGTCGGCTAGTTTCCTGTGCCGCAAAGTCTAGGTGATATTTCACTTTTCCGCGTGCGCTTTCATGTTGCATTCTACTGCGGATGCGGGTGGTTTCGCTCGGTGCTGCCTACAGCAATGATATTCCACCAGACCAGGAGAGGGCAGATGTATTGTAAGAAACACAAATAAAAGTAGTGAAGCAAGTCCTGTAAAGTTTGTTTGGTGACCAAAATCAGTATATTGCCATTTAGTAAAATTTAAAATTGTTCCAGGCTTCTGTTTTGATTATATCTAAATTTTATGTGAAAGTTAACTAGTTTCCTATGCTATAATGCAATTGTTCATTGCGGAGGTGTCAGTGCAGAACTGTATTCCATGTGCCAGGAGTGACTGACAGCTCCATTGTATTGCCTGTATGTTGTTTTTCCTCATTCAGATACAGATGAATTGCTTAAGCTGTCAGCTGGAGCAACGCTGAACAGGAGAAGCGGTTTCAGAAAATGGATGAATGTCCCCAGAGGTGTGAGTTAACAGTTTTAACCACTGCATCACTGTACCATGCCCATGTATAGGATATGTAGAAGAACCTGTTGCAGTTATCTGGTGTGTGTGTTTTTGACTATCCCTGCCGGCCCCTGGAGGTTTGGGCTTCCCCTTTGAGTCTGGTGCCTCCCAAGGTTTCTTCCTTCTAGGGAGTTTTTCCTTGCCACTGTCGCCTATGGCTTACTCACTGGGGGCTTTGGGTGGGGATGCTGTAAAGCGCTTTCACACAATGTAATGTTGTGATAACGTGCTATACTTTGCTGTGTAATTTTGTATTTACTCACGCAAATAAAAAATTGTTTGATGACAAAAAACACTTGTTTCATTCTTTTTCCCTGCGAACATATCAGTCACTTCCCTCCTGCTCCTGCATTCAAAAATGAAAGTTTGTCCTGCACTGCACTTTATTGCCGTGGGTTCCACAGGAATGCAGACCTCTACTTTGGTGTAATCCTGCTGCTGTTGTAGATGGTCTGCTCGCACGCTTTCACATTGTGCACAAGCAGATTTTTTGTATCTCTGCAGAGAAGCATTCTTTTCTTCTGCCTGGCAAATCCATCATTATAATAGCAATCCACCTAGCGCCCCTAGCTCTTAAAGAAAATGTTTGAAAAAATTAGTTTATAGCATGTTTACACCATAAAAACAGCAGTGACTGAGTACAACCCTTGTGGACCAGGCGCCTGGCTTTGACTATTTTTCTGCCATTAAACTAGCAAACGTGGGTTGGCCATGACGTAAAATAACTTGTGCCTTTAAATTTAAAAAAAAGTCCTGTGTGTTGTAAAGTGAGGTATGAAACAGATACCAGGCCGCTTCAGTGAGGGTCAGCGTAAGTTTTATTCATGTGATTTTGCGGTTTAAACTGTTTCATTGGAATCAATCCAACCAGCAGCATGAAGACTGCAAGCCAAAGAAGTGGGACGATGCCTGAGAAGAACAACTCAGTCAATCCTCACGTCTCCTCTCTCCTCAGGCGATTGATGGACTCTGAGCATGAGACATGTACAAAAGATGAGGACTCTTCTCCACTATTCAAATGGAAATTGTTCTTAATCTTTTATTTATACCTTTTGCTTATACCGTAAGATTTAGGAACACACTGAAAAAGATCAACTTTAATACATTTGAAGGTTGAAGTTATTGGAATTTGTAACGGCTGATTTGGTGGAATATGATTTTGGACAGAACTGTCAAAAAATGTGGAATGAAAATGCAGTTTAATGGTTGAATCCGTGGCTTGCCTAACTTGTTATAAATTGCACACACATCCAGCATTAAAGTGACAGGGAGGTATTAGACCAGAGTTGTTGCATTACATTAACACAGACCAGCAAAAAATATAACATTATTCTAACATTAATGTAATGTTGTTCTGAATAGATTTCTATGTCCAGTCCTGATTTCAAATTGGGCCTTTAAGCCTAGAATATGGTCAGTTTTAAAAATACTTGACTTTGTTGCAACTCTGACTAAGTTGAATTCCATCAAGTGGTTAACGGGTGTGAAGATTATCCTGAAATTTTCAAGTTAATGTCATTCCAGTTAATGTGAGTTTGTTCTGTGTGGGTCTCTGTCTCAGGCTGTTATTTTCGTCTTAGTTTCATTTAAACCACTTAACAATATGCATAGATTGCATAGCTGCAAATGTAAAATACAAAAATTAACTTGGAAAGCATTCTACAACAACATTCAGTATTGTGGAGTATTAATAGCATTTATTGCCAATTCCAGTTGCTAGGTAACTTCTATATTTTGAATAGAATACAATATAATATTTTAAACTAGATTACAGTTAATTGTTATTTTTCTGTTTAAAAAAGACAATTGCTGTAATTTACATAGGACAAAACCTGTAAAAGACATTTTGTAATTATTTTCTAAATGAAATGAAGATGCTTTGTTACTCCCCTTGGGGAAATTCTCTTTTCACCTACCCCATCTTGCTCTACTTGACACACGGGCACAGACAAAGGTAACAGCAAACCTGGCAGCAAAGGGCAGCCACCTGTAGGGACACCCATGGAGCTGGGGGTTTTACAGTGATTAACAGCAATTTTGCAATACTTTTCTGGCAGCTTTTTTTTTTGCTAGGTATTTACAGTAAATTCCACAGTCAGTTCTACACTAGAAGAGACATCATTCCTAAGCGCAGCATGGACTGCTTCTGGACACAGTATCTAATGCGACTTCCAGAGTCACTTGAGTAAGCTGGAGATAATTCATCCCCGGGAAAGAGAGCCTGCAGTAGGCAGTCTACCAAAAGAGGGCCTTTCCTGTTCCCTTGGTGAATTAGAACACCAGTGGAGAGAGCTCTCCTGTTGCAGTTTCACAGAGATGAACAACATGGAGAACTTTGGATTGAGGTTTTGCAGTAAGAGGGTGCTGAAGGAAAAAGGAGTTTCAAAGACATTGGTCTGCCTGTACTGCCGATTTTGTCTCTGCCCATTTCAGATGTCCAGATGTTTACTAATGTGACATTCCTTAAATACAACCACCGAAACAGAACCGTTGCAAATTTGTTGCCAAGTTTGGTAGATGTACAACTTGGACTGCAAAGAGATGGACTGACGCAGAGGCGGAGCTGAGGATAGGCCTGGGTGGGATTGACAGCTGGACCTACCCAGTCAGATTAATGAAATGACATTTTTTATATATAAATTACCGGCTTCTAACTCTGTTCCTATACATCACTGTTGTTACTGTGGCAAGTACGACAGAATGTGTGAGCTCCCTCTAGTGGTGCTCTAGGTAGAACACCACAGTCGTGGGTGTATTATTGTTGCAGTCACCATGTTGTAAATATATAAGCCAATTTAAGAAAATTTGGGGTAATGAGCTTCATTCAGACCCTCCCAAATTTAATACAAGTCCATCCATCAGCCACTTTACCGTATTTAAATGCTGCAGGAGGATGCTCACATGAAAAAAATAAGCCTAATTCATTTCTTTATCCAAAACTCCTCATTCATTAAAACGAAAAGAGCTTTAACTTGTGCATGCATTGCTTCATTTTAAGCAGCATTATGGAGTGTCGTTGAACATAAATTTTTCTATGAAGGGTCTGATTTTCTGCATCTTTTACTCCTGGTTTGGGCTATAAAATTGGAAGGAGTTGCCAAACCTGACTGTGCAGGGTCTGCGCTGTTCTCATCTGTGGACAGTGTGTGGGTTTGTGGGTCAGGCATAAATTTGGGGGGGGGGGCTCCCTCTAGCATTAAAATAGGGAGATATCCACTAAAATAATTCTTCATATTCAAAAAAGTACAGATAAAATGAATCAATCTCAACAGTTCATTTAAAGTGTTTTCACCCCAAGCACACCTATCCTTACTGAAAATGGTTTAGTCTAAAGTCCTGCTCTGGGGTACGTTTCCTATATCATAATGCACATTGGCAAAAGACAAATATATGTCAGGAAACTATATAGCAAGAGATCAAAGAAAATTGATACATTCTGTGGGCCATGTCTGCTGCCGCATGGCAGAGAGTGTGAGGGGGAAGTGCAGGGACGATGTCGGCATCACCAAAAGGAGGGCTACAGCTCTTTGGAGGGAGCCGGTGAGGAGAGCTGGGGGGAGCCAGTCTGCATCCTCTCACTCCTGGGGAGGACCGAGTATTGGCCATCCTAGATCTGAGAGGCACTTGAGGGAATCCCGGGGTGCATAAATCTCTGTAGTCTACCCACCTCCAAGACATCTATGCTTTCTACTCCCCAGCCACTTCCTCTTGGCCCACCAACATTTGGCCCCCTGTAGTGTGATCACCAGGGTTCCTCAATATGTGGCACCTCCACACCTGGCTCCTCTACATCAGCCATCCCTTGTCTGGGCCCCTCTACAGCAGGCCCCCTCTGACGTGGCCCTCAGTCCCTCAGGGCGACACTGTCCCCTGAGTCCCCAGAATCCCTTTCAGTCTGGGAGATCACCTAACCCACCCATCCTGCTGCCTAATGCCGGTGTCGTGCTGTAAACTGTCCCCCTGCCACGGAATGTAATCTCTCATTTTAAAGGCAATGTCGCTTCGCTTCTCCTGCGCGGCAGCAGCGTCCGCTCGCTGTAACATCGGTTGTCTTGTTCTCCTGCGCGACAATAATGCATTTCTTTTCGACGCTCGTTCGTGCAAATACAGTCGCCTTCAGTCTCAAGAAGCGATTCATCTACTTGAGTAATATTTTTAATACTTTGTTGAATTAATTCTGCCTCAATTTCTTTGCTATTCTGTCTTCTTTTCATAACTATAATGCGGCGATTAGCTTCATACTGGGCACCGACACACCTGGAAATGACGTAACATTGAACCAAATGCCAAAAGTAATCAGAAGTCAGCAGCCTGTCCAGAACGCACAGATAACAAGCTACACTGCAAGTCGTCCAGCCACGACGTCACCCAGCCACTCGTCTACCATCTAAAATACAGATAAATTACAAGTGCTCCGTATTTCTGCAGATGACATTATTTTGAACTGGACCATAAAGAAAATATTCTTGGCCTGGAGGGAGGAGTGCTGGGCTATTTTATAGGAGGCTACTCTTTCTTAATAACCCCATTTTTAATTCTGAACAATAAGCTTAATAGGATGGGGCGACATGCTGGTGCAGTGGTTAGCACTGTTGCGTCACACCTCTGGGACCCGGGTTCAAGTCTCCGCCTGGGTCAGATGTGTGTGGAGTTTGCATGTTCTCCCCATGTCGTCGTGCGGTTTCCTCTGGGTTTTCCGGTTCTCCCCCACAGTCTAAAAACATGCTGAGACTAATTGGAGTTGCTAAATTGCCCGTAAGTGTGCGTGTGTGAGTGAATGGTGTGTGAGTGTGCCCTGCAATGGGCTTGACCCCATTCAGGGTTGTTCCCTGCCTCGTGCCCATTGCTTCTGGGATGGGCTCCCGACCCCCGTGACCCAGAAGGATAAGAGGTTTGGAAAACGGATAAAACTGAAGAGCGATTTAAAATAGGTGATTGTCCAGTAAGAGGATTTACCTTTAGCTACAGTGTTTTTTGTTATACAGGTATATTTTGTTTTACAAAAACAACATTTACTTCTACACTATACGGTCAATTAAAGTACCTTCTGCATCCTGGAGATGGTCATTACCTTCTGGAGAGTCTATTTCCTCAGCAACTCTCTTGTTGCTACCTTCTGGAGACAGATGAATGCTGAAAAGATCTTCCATCTGGTCAGCAGTCATTGTGATTGTCTCAAAGCAGAACAGGTGGCGCAGAATGTAGACAGTGTTTATAACTCGCTTATTAATTATCAATGTGTTACTGGTTACTTTATTAGTTTATATTCAAAGAAATAATAGCAACTTGAACCATGATGGTCAAAGGATAAAATTCTGATCCTAACTAACGTACATGTAAACAGAACACAGAATACCTCTGAAATGGACCCTGACCCCTGTGGATGACCTGAAACGTGACAATGTCATGTTCCAGCAGATTCCCGTCTCTTATTGACCGGATAGGCCTCAGACAACCTGCATTGGCCATGAAGTCAAGCAGAGGTGTCTTTCACTTCTCAAGGTCCTCCAGAGTTGTACTTTCAGGTACCTGCCATCAAAATGGACTGTTATTGAGGCTACTTGAATTATAACTTTTTAGTAAGAACCCACACACCCATATCATGTTTGAAGCCTTTCAATTGCAGCATTAAAATTAGGCAGCATTCGGCAGGTAAAGGAGCAATATTTGCTGGCAGGCACATGGGACGATTAATCTGCGCAGTAGGGACAACATGAAGAGAGGAAAATTTGCTGTAAAAAAACTCAATTTGTTCGCCATAATATCTTGCTGACCTCCTTCCCAGGGCTTAAACTGCCCACAATGCTTTTCCACCCTCTATGCATATTTAGTATTTCCCTGATATATCAGACGCTGATATGGGCAGTACGGTATGCGCTCCGTCTGGTTAGATGTGGGCCTGCACTTTCTTAGGGGCCTGCCCCTCCTGACACAGACTCTTCCAGAATCTCATAATCCTCTCCATTTCCCATTCTTCACACTGTTTATTAGTGTATGGGAACGGGACAACCCTAACTGAAGGGTCAGGACTTGCACACAACACACACCCCTCCTGCCCTAATGAAGTGGCGGTATACTTAGCCCATTTATATCACCAATTTCCAAGTGTACGTTTTGCTAACCCATACAGGTCTACTTCATCCTGGGCATCCTTCTAAAATTTACTCACTCTCCTCACTCCCATATCTCCCCCCATTTCTCTCCGCTTTCGCTCACTGTAATCTGAGAGGTTATTCAGCATCAAAGGACCAGGTTGAGTCAGTGAAGTCAGTTGTCCTGTGCTCACCTGACCTGTGGTCCTGCTGTGCACCCAGACCTGAAGGGCCTGATAAATCATTAGCATCACTAACATCGTTGCTGTCAGCCGTACCAGAACCCACAGCTTCGTGTCCTGTCTGGAGTGGCTGGTCTGCTTGCGATGCTCCCTCTTGACCCTCACTCTGCTCTGATCCTGAAACTGACTCCACCCCAAGCTGTGGAGCTCCTCTGGGAGCTCCATCAGGGCCATCTGAGTCAAGGGCAACTGCATCCTCTGTGTTGTTTTCAGTGACTCTGTCTTTCGTGCGGTACTCTAGTGCAGTGGTTCAAATGGTACCACATATTACTCCCTTCTACCTGCACCGCTGTTGCTGTGGCTCGTGTCACCTTGAAGGGTCCCTCTCGTCGGGGCTAGTGCCACTTTCACCGGAACACTCGCAGGTAGACTTTATCTCCTGGAAAGATGACTGGCTCCTCCTGGTCTGTGTCTTCTTTCTGTGCTTTCTCCTTTTCCTGTTTGGAAATAGTTTTGTGTATTTTGGTTAAAGTCCTCATGTACAACTTTAATTCATCCCCCAGCTGATCTAGGCTGGGTCCCTTATACGCCCCCTCCAAGTCGATCCAGGCATAGGTCTCCCTGTCAGCATTTCATGCGGAGACAAATGCATCACCTGTGCGTTTCCATCCGATATGTCATCAAGGCTGTTGACAGGGCATCCACCCAGTTCATTTTCATGGCGGCGCAAATTTTATTCAGCTTCTGCTTAAGTGTGCCATTCACTCTCTCCACCATACCCTGCATCTGAGGGTGATACACACATGCCAACTTTTGTTTTATTCTCAGCTGTTAAACCACTAACTTTTAACTTTCCCCACAAAGGCAGCTCCATTATCAGAGCTTATTTCAGTTGGTATCCCAAACCTCGGACTCTCTGATCAGGAATTTCACCACTGTCATCGCCCCCATGTCCTTGGACGGTATTGTCTCCACCCATCTGCTGAACCTGTCCACAATCACAAGCATATATCGCTTTCCATATGCTGTTTTTTTCATGTCCACATAGTCCATCACCAAGTGTCTGAACGGTCCCTCAGGCACTGGAATGTGCCCTACTGGGGCCGTGATTGCTTTGCGTAAATTGTTCTTAATGCACACCTCATATTCTGACAACCTTGCATCCGTCATTGCTTGCAGCTATGGTGTCCAGAAACCTTGTTCTGTAATTTTCTGTAACACCACCCCCCTTGTGCAATGGTCAAGACCATGCGCATCCGTTATCAAAATGTTGGCCTGGCTGCCGCATCAGAGACTGCATTTCCTTGAATAACAAAATCACGACCTTTGCGGTGGGCCTGACACTTAACAATAGCCAAACGCTTGGGACGCATCATTGTGTGTAGCAACTCCAAAA
Organism: Brienomyrus brachyistius; assembly: GCF_023856365.1. Taxonomy (NCBI): domain Eukaryota; kingdom Metazoa; phylum Chordata; class Actinopteri; order Osteoglossiformes; family Mormyridae; genus Brienomyrus; species Brienomyrus brachyistius. The sequence goes on along the minus strand of NW_026042336.1, from coordinate 664,621 downwards.
TCTGATTATAATGCTGAATGGGGGAGCCGTCACTTTTGCGAAACCCCCTTTGCTTCCAGACTGCTCCAAACTGATGGCATACATCATGTGTGTATGCAGAGTCTGTGTAGATAGTAACTGTCTTATGTTGTCCTCGCCGGCACGCTGTAGTCAAAGCCTTTATCTCTGCTAATTGACCAGAACAGGGTTGTGCTCTGAAACGAGAGTGTGAAAATCATCACCCTGTGCCTGGACTACAGCAAACCCAGCCTTCAAGGCATCCCCATCTCTCCAACATGAGCCATCCACAAACAAAACCATCTCGCTATTTTCAATGGGAGAGCTCTCCAAGTCTGCTCTCAGTTTAGTGTAAACCAAAGACTCTGCCACACACTCATGTGTGTCTGCAGGGTTTACTGTAGTGCAGCACTTTATTGTCACATCCGGGTAAGAGAGAAATGCAAAGTACGCTAGCTGCCTTGCTGGGGTCAACACAAATTTGCCTTTGTCAATAACGTCCACCACCTTATGTGAAGTATAAAGTGTTTTTGCATTCTAGCTGTGTTACAGTATGTAACACAGCCTTCAACTTTTTTCCCCACGCAATGCAGAACATGCAGGGGTGCCAAACAAAACAGTGGAGCTGCAGTGTAGCCAATTATTTCTTTCAGTAGTTTTAAAATCATTTGTGTGGCTGTGTGTTAGAGATGGAGGTGAGCAACACTGAGGCATCTCAGGGAACCATGTTGCCCATATTAAAAAACACACACGCATGCAACTCAGGCAATCCAGCATTTCTTATTTCAGTTATATATGACACTGCATGAGGAGCGGCGGGGTGGTGCAGTGGTTAGCACTGTTGCCTCACACCTCTGGGACCCGGGTTCGAGTCTCCGCCTGGGTCACATGTGTGCGGAGTTTGCATGTTCTCCCCATGTCGTCGTGGGGTTTCCTCCGGGTACTCCGGTTTCCCCCCACAGTCCAAAAACATGCTGAGGCTAATTGGAGTCGCTAAATTGCCCATAGGTGTGCATGTGTGAGTGAATGGTGTGTGAGTGAGTCCTGCGATGGGCTGGCCCCCCATCCTGGGTTGTTCCCTGCCTCCGGACCCCCCGCGACCCAATAGGATAAGCGGTTTGGAAAATGGATGGATGGATGACACTGCATGTTGTTGTTTTACATGTTCACTACAAGTCAGTGTTTTTTTCATTGTATGATTAATGCCACATTCATACCAAAAAAACACACTAGACATACTGTACAAGGCAGTCAAGGGAAAAACCTTCTCAGAAAACAAAGTGAATGTATCAACCGAAGAAGGACGTTTCCTTTTCAGAATATTCATTTTTTTCCATGTGGAACCACTGTCCATGATTCAATTGAGTGCATTCAAAGAATGATACATCAAGACTAATAGTGACAAAATATTAATTTAATATGCATTGTACATGAATGTAGGACTTAGATGTTGATGAATTTCTCATCAGTGAAGGGCATATACAAGTTGAAAACCCAGAACTCTCCAATTTAGATGTAATTTGGTACACGTGCAGACCAGTGATGGATATGTAAATGATTAGAATTGCAAGGAGTTGGCATGTTTAATCACCAGACACAGGATGCCTCGTAGTCACATTAGGGTTACCGGCACTTGACGGAGTTTGATAGGGTTGCATTGCGGGTTTGCATGAAGCCAGGTGGTCATATGGTGCAATTGCATGTGGGCCATGCGGATATCACAGTGGCCTGATATTGAAACCAATGGGCACGTGAGGCATCCACACACGTCGTGAAGTTTCTGGTCATCCAAGACAGACCACGCCAAGGAAGGATCGTCGGATTGTGCTCCAAGCATCACAGATCCCCATGACACCTGCGCCTGATATATGGACACAGCTACTGGACTCTCTACAACACCCTATATCATCATGTCGCGATGACTGGCATCAGCTGGACTACGGGTTCACCGTCCCATGCATAGGCTGCCGTTCACAATAGCACAGAAACTGTTGCGATTGGAGTGGTGTAGTCACTGGGAGGCATGGACTGATGACGACTGGCGTCCTACCATGTTCAGCGATACATCTCAGTTCTGCAGTACCACAGATGACCGTCGTGTGCGTATGGTGGCGCCGCAGGGAGAAGAGCAATCCTGCCAACGCTGTGGAGTGACACACCACACTCTGACGGCACAGTGGTACACCAGTGACATCCTAGTGGTATCCGGGCCCAAGGGTGTGCTATACCCTACTGACATGGGACCAGCAGTGTGGCCATACCACCAACTCCGTGGTCCGTATGCTCTGATATTATAATCATCGTGATACAGTCACATGCCCTTTCATCACATGCAGATTTCATTTTCACAACTTAGTCTGTTGTGCTTCACTTTTTTTGCCACCGAGTTTGTGTTCTGACACTAAGTTGATGGGAAATGATTATTTGAGCGTCATCTAAAGAGCTTATATTACTTGGGTAAATTGCATAAGACTCACATGGTATTTTGAAAAGATTCCCATATGCGCTGATTAGCTGGGGTTGATCCGAGCAGCTGTGCACATTTCTCCTGTAACACAAAAGTTTGCTTTTAGGACAGAAAACAAGGTTAAGACCAAATTATGTGGTTTACATCTATCAAAATAAAACCAAGGTCACTGTTACCAAAAGAGTAACCATGTGTTGTCAAATTTCCTAACATTTTGCTTCATCTTACTTTGGATGCCCATGGTTAGGAGAGAAGCAGAAATCTGCTCAATCATTAGAAAGACTTTACTTGATACAGGGAGTGAGATCTTGTTGCAGGTGACAAGGCAGGATGGAGTGTGTTTAGAAAAATAATGAAGAGGGAATGTGAGTGTGAGCTATCGTGGCATCTGTGTATAACCCAATATGGCGGCATCCTTCTGAATGTAAATAACATAGCCGGCTTAATTAGCTTAATCAAGCGTAATTGAACTAAGGAAAATTTAGCAATATACTTTCCCTGCTTGGTGTGATAAATACAGCAGCAGCTGCTGGTGGACGGGCTACAAACAGACATCAAGAAGAAATCCCACCTCACAGCCATTTACTGTACCAAACCCATTAATGTAACTTGTGAAGATGTAGGTATTGGAGTATTCACAGATTCATTTGCAGTGTCCACTTCCTGTCCAGTAAATTTGACAGGACGAAATTTGAATAACCTATAGGTCTGACTCATGTATGCGGCTGAAGGAGTAAAGGTAGAATGGGTGGAGAATCCTGGGCTGAGCTGCATGGTGGCCTGGGGGACAATCATTAAAACACAGACCCTCTGATATCCTCAAAACCCACAACCAAAAGGGTAGTCAGGAACGGTGGCCAACCACTTGGCCCGTTAAGCCACATGGTGGCCCTATGAGCAGGCAAACACACTACGGGCTAAGGGGTAGAAGACAGAGGAGAGAATAGGATGGCCAGTGACATGTGAACAGGACAAGGCAGGGATGGATTCTGACACAGGTGCCATACTACTTTGTTTAAATATGCCCAAGTGCTTAGAATGTTTTAGTGCCTTAGACAAGGTATCACTGAATGACGCAGCAGTTTGGCTCCTCCTGAAGGCCCTATAACTGTCCTGAGAAGTTGTTTGCATGCACTTGCTGCCTTGACACTTGTTGATGTACGTGTGCCCTGCTCGAGCAGTAAAGGGGAGATCACATGCAGAGATGATTTTCTGTAGCTTCTCAGTCCGAGTAAAAATAAAATATCCTTGTCATATAGGAACCAAGTCTCTGGCTGGAAATTTCTACAACAGAACCAATTAGTCATTTCTATAAATATATACAGAGCCAATGAAGGAACCAGATGTCGCAGTAACACAAGTCACTGTCCGTGGTGCTGAATTCTCTACTTGTTGGGCTGGTACTGAATGAATAGGATAACCGGCCAACGTGTTTGTGTGCTTACACTGATTATATATCAGGGGGGCAAATATTTATAACATTGAGGGGAAAAATTAAAAAATATATATAGTAAGGACAATATAATCATGATTTAATGTATCCCTTCTGCTGTTTAAAAAGCACAATGTCTGAATGACAAATATGTATTACTCTGCACATTTTAATAATTTCATTAATATTATGCAGTTTACCTATTTGCTATAATCATTCTGCTTTAAAGCAATTTTTAAAACTAGCTGTGAAATTGATGCTGTTGTTCTGTCTGTTGTTGCCCTGGTGCCTTAAGATGTTAGACGTCTGTCTAAACATGCGTGAGGGGACAGATGCACTAATCCATGGAGGCCTCTGATCAGAATAACTCATCCCAATATTATATTGAGCGAGATGGTTAATTCCGTTTTAATCTAGACTGGGTTCAGAGCCTCCGTTCTGCCGTTGATCTTTTGCATGCCCGCTATTACATGTATTAGTTTACTCTAAATTTTGATCCCATGTCAAACTAAAGCAAATTAGGTCCAATTTTGTGTTACTAACGTAGCACCCCCTTGTAAACAGCTGGCCACACCTCCCCTTAAACTACAATTAAATGTGGTATTATGGAATATTATTCAGCACTATATAACATAGAATACAAGTATTATGATATTATTAAAAAGTATGTCAAATATCCATGATGTAATCATTACAATATAAACATTATAATGTAATCAACACAACGTAATCAACTGAGTATGTATTTGCACCTTTTGTTAGTCTGAGATTCTGTTAGCTACTTTATATTAGTCCTGAATCTATGAATATTCACTTTTATTAACGTATATTTTATCACAATGCTAAAGGACAAATATATTATCAACCTTTTAGTTAGACAATGTGTAAAAGGCTGAAACTGCCTAGGTTTACTACTAAAGGAAGGGATTCGCCTGAGTTCACCCGAAGTTCACGGCTGAGCATTTTTTTAAAAACCCAAGTGGAGCTGCTCCAGCCACCATTATGTTCAGCCGAGAGACCAAACGGTAAAAGAAATGATGGACAAACTTATCACCTAGGGGTGTGGATTAAGGGAAAAAACAATTATTGTGAATGGCTGAAGGAATGATGATGCTTAAGTTACGAGATATTGTTAAATGATAAGAACTTGTATAAAAATTGGTGTAAAACAGTACTGGACACACTTTTACGTGTCCAGCCTTGGTTGTAACTTCTTTGTTGCAATAAAGACTGAATTCTGGATACTGCACAAGCGGACTTCTGATTTGGCGGGGAAGGAGAAAAAACCACGACAGTATATCCGAACAAGGGGGAATTAGGGCCCTAAAATTGAATTACACAGGTTTTATTTTATAAAACTAGAAATCTTTATTAAATACATTTAAAAGAAGGTCAGACAGGTTAGTCATTCGGCAAATCAAAGGCATTAAACAAAACAAACATACAAGGGACTTGCCAAGCTACCAGGTCCAAGCCAGTTCAACCGCTAAGATGAAACAATACCGCGCGTGAACAAATGCAGGCGCTCAGACCGCTACATGCACAAAAATAAATAAAAAACCAAACCCAATGCACTGTGACCTCAAACGATAATGATCACACTAGTGAATATTAAAAAGAAACTGGCCTCAAGCTTCACCGCACATCAAAGTCACCATTCAGGGAATTTAGCGTTGAAGACACCCTGCGGTTAAACAGGCTTAGCACAACCGCAACTAGCTAAGTGAGAGGGAGGGGAGAGAGACAAACAAAAAGGAAAACCCCCCAACCCGTCGCTCACAACAACCCTAGTGCTTATAACATACAGCCCACAGGCTGGAGGGCCAAACAAATGCAACGATACTATAAAATTTCAAATCGCAAACATCACGCAGACATATACTATAGAGAGCAGCTAGCGCACGACACAAAACACTAAAGAAACACGGGAAAAAAAGAAAAGACAATGTAAAGTCCTCACCTTCCCCCCGTGAACAATGGGCACATACCTCTAAACATAACATCACTTGCTCACTAGTTTTTGGTTGCGTCAGTACGGAATAGTTTAACCTACATAGGTAAACATACCTGTTGCGATTTCTGTAGCCAGCGTTCGGTGGACGCCGCTTCAGTAATCTACGCCCCCTCTCCGTCAGCAAACACACTACACCGCGGAACGCTGGTCAAGAATAAGGGTCAATCAAAACAGCCTTCGCTACTTTCAAACGCGAGTGTAGTACACACACACACACACACACACACACACACACACACACACACACACACACACACACACACACACACACACACACACACACACACACACACACACACACACACACACACACACACACACACACACACACACACACACACACACACACACACACATATATATATAGGGGCGGCATGGTGGTGCAGTGGTTAGCACTGTTGCCTCACACCTCTGGGACCCGGGTTCGAGTCTCCGCCTGGGTCACATGTGTGTGGAGTTTGCATGTTCTCCCCGTGTCGTCGTGGGGTTTCCTCCGGGTACTCCGGTTTCCCCCCACAGTCCAAAAACATGCTGAGGCTAATTGGAGTTGCTAAATTGCCCCTAGGTGTGCATGTGTGAGTGACTGGTGTGTGAGTGTGCCCTGCGATGGGCTGGCCCCCCATCCTGGGTTGTTCCCAGCCTCGTGCCCATTGCTTCCGGGATAGGCTCCGGACCCCCCGCGACCCAATAGGATAAGCGGTTTGGAAAATGGATGGATGGATATATATATATATATATATATATATATATACACACACATCCGTGAGAGAAGAACAGGGAAACAGACAAATGCCTAACTAATTAACCAGCAGGAGAATGGAAGTGACAAAATAAACACCAAAATATCCCCCTGCTACACTCATTTTGAAGTAATTGTGCAACAATTTTTTTCCCAGTCGCCATGCTTCGTCTTGCTTGTGCAGGTTATGCTTGCATTGAACTTACTTTGTAGACAATAAGATCCTGTCGGCATGAACTCTCTACTGTGTGGTAATTTAGAGAAATTACGCACGTTCCTTATCCCATCTGAATCGGTGACACTAACGCCGTCGGAATGTGATTTAGCGCAGAGTTTAGAATATTTACGGTTTCCGGCCCATGAAGGCAGTTTGAAATAAAACAAAACAAATACGTTACATTTTCTGGATGCGCACATTCTTGCTCTTGGCAAAATGACACAGAGTATTGAGATAAAGGAGTGTTACTCGATGAGATTTCGAATCCATCGCTCGTTGAACCTGGAGAACATGGATCCAGAAGGTAATTAATGATTAAATAATAAAGTTGTAGTTACCGGTATGTGACAAACGAAATGAACGTCTGCATTGGCCTAATGTTTGTTAGTTGATAAGTAGCTGATAAGTAAAACCTTTGATTTTCGATGTAAAATCACCGACCGGTTGAATAGTTCAACTTTTATCTACAGAAACGAATGTATTTTGTACTGCAAAGGTATACACTGGAGTTTTAAAATGAGAAAATGTAACGATGCGATAGGAAATACCCTTCGGTGTACTCCCCTTCTGTCTCGATTTCTTGCTCACCGTGTTTAATAAGAAAATAAAAAGGAAGATGACTATTAGTGACAAAAGTGTAGGAATAAATGTTTCATAATGCATAATACAGACACATTTAATATTAATTCACTTGGATATTTGTGAGAGTAAGCGTATTCATGGATGTTGTCTTTTTAGCTTCATGGGTAATTCTCACAATTTCATTTATCCGACAATCTGAAGCCCGTAGACTCATTTTAAACTTATTTTGTAGTACAGTGTTTATTCCGTTATTGTCAGAGCCCATGTTCTTATATATATCTCTCTGTGTTCCATTTTGTTGCAGTTCATGAGTTTGTGGAGGATAAGTTCATCTCCATGCTGGTCGTGAACTTTGAGAGCAGCTCACTGACCATGGAGAACTTGCAGTCTCTGGCCCTCAGTGTCCCATCATTTTATTGGCGACTCACTGGGGAGCAGTTGGATCCCAGTCTATTGCGCATAACACCTGCACGGCTGCAAGTATTACATCATGGTGCAGAGACTGGTGTCCAGCATGGGAATGGAGAATCACCAGCTGAGGAGAATGCCCATTACGGACAGGGGCTGCCGTCACCCAGCTCTGCAAGGGAGGCTTCCCCTGCAGCTCCAGCATCCACGACTGAGGATGCTGATGGACTCCTCGAGGCTCTCCCCTTGCTCTGGGGTGAAGATGAGCCCTCATCTGTGGCTTCTGACACTCAGCCTGGAAATGAGGTTGAGTCAGAGCATGGTGAACCCTCCAGCTCCACCTTCTGGATCCCTGCGGGCCCTAACACCATGTGGCAGCAGGTTGAGATTGAAGGCCAGACCTTCCTGCGCAAGCTGGATGAGCTCAGCATTCCCGAGGGACTTTGGAGCATCACGGACTACGCTGATGATCACACCATGGTCATGTCCGTGCATGTCTCCGTGCGTGTGCACAGTTCTCTGCGAACATGGGTTGTGAGGCAGGAGGAGAGCCCTCCTCACATGCCCGTTGGCACCAGTCAGAGGAAGCGCAAGGCCAAGCCCGACGACACCAGCGGCTCCAGCTCACCACCGCCACGCAAGAGGCCCATGCGCTTATGATTGCATTCCACGTTTTTACGCTGTGAGTTACATTTACAATTTAATCAGTTACTTGATAAATGACAAAAAGTAGTTACTGCGGTATATATTCCATACATTTGCTGAACTGGAGTTTTGTGCGTCCTTAAGTAATAACTGTAAGCATTCTTTAAGTATGAAAGAGTTTCGGACATTGTCACCTGAAGGCCCAGTGTCCCCATAATTATAACTTTATACTATATTTCTGCATGACTGAGTATTCAATGAGTACCTGGTACTCACATCTCATATTTACCATTTATATCAGTCTCCAAAGTGCTTAGAGAGTTAAGGCTGGTCTTGGTTAGTTCTTAGTGATTGAGCTTTTATTCTTCTGTAATACTCCCCAAGTCCCTCACTCTACTCAATCTCAGTACTCTTTGGTAGTGAATGAGTCATTGTCACTAACTGCAACAGTTTATGGATAATCAATGGCAAACATAATGCAGACATATGACATACAGTGTGGTGTTTGCAGTAAGTTGGGCTTAGTGGAAAAAGCCCAATTACTAACCCTGACTTCTACTTCGCAGGCGGCACCAAGTCAAGTCCCGGCGGGCACGCTGCCAGAAGTCAAGTCCCGGCGGGCAGGCGGCCCCAGGTCGCGTCCCGGCGGGCAGGCGGCCCCAGGTCGCGTCCCGGCGGGCAGGCGGCCCCAGGTCGCGTCCCGGCGGGCAGGCGGCCCGAGGTCGCGTCCCGGCGGGCAGGCGGCCCGAGGTCGCGTCCCGGCGGGCAGGCGGCCCGAGGTCGCGTCCCGGCGGGCAGGCGGCCCCAAGTCAAGTCCCGGCGTGCAGGCGGCCCCAAATCAAGTCCCGGCGTGCAGGCGGCCCCAAGTCAAGTCCCGGCTGGCAGGCGGCCCCAAGTCAAGTCCCGGCGGGCAGGCGGCCCCAAGTCAAGTCCCGGCGGGCACGCTGCCAGAAGTCAAGTCCCGGCGGGCAGGCGGCCCCAAGTCAAGTCCCGGCGGGCAGGCGGCCCCAAGTCAAGTCCCGGCGGGCAGGCGGCCCCAAGTCAAGTCCCGGCGGGCAAGCGGCTCCACCCGGCGGGCACGCTGCCAGAAGTCAAGTCCCGGCGGGCAGGCGGCCCCAAGTCAAGTCCCGGCGGGCAGGCGGCTCCACCCGGCGGGCACGCTGCCAGAAGTCAAGTCCCGGCGGGCAGGCGGCCCCAGGTCGCGTCCCGGCGGGCAGGCGGCCCGAGGTCGCGTCCCGGCGGGCAGGCGGCCCGAGGTCGCATCCCGGCGGGCAGGCGGCCCGAGGTCGCGTCCCGGCGGGCAGGCGGCCCCAAGTCAAGTCCCGGCGTGCAGGAGGCCCCAAGTCAAGTCCCGGCGGGCAGGCGGCCCCAAGTCAAGTCCCGGCGGGCAGGCGGCCCCAAGTCAAGTCCCGGCGTGCAGGCGGCCCCAAGTCAAGTCCCGGCGGACACGCTGCCAGAAGTCAAGTCCCGGCGGGCACGCTGCCAGAAGTCAAGTCCCGGCGGGCAGGCGGCCCCAAGTCAAGTCCCGGCGGGCAGGCGGCCCCAAGTCAAGTCCCGGCGTGCACGCTGCCAGAAGTCAAGTCCCTGCGGGCAGGCGGCCCCAAGTGAAGTCCCGGCGGGCAAGCGGCTCCACCCGGCGGGCACGCTGCCAGAAGTCAAGTCCCGGCGGGCAGGCGGCCCCAAGTCAAGTCCCGGCGGGCAGGCGGCTCCACCCGGCGGGCAGGCTGCCAGAAGTCAAGTCCCGGCGGGCAAGCGGCTCCACCCAGCGGGCACACTGCCAGAAGTCAAGTCCCGGTGGGCACGCTGCCAGAAGTCAAGTCCCTGCGGGCAAGCGGCTCCACCCGGCGGGCACGCTGCCAGAAGTCAAGTCCCGGCGGGCAGGCGGCCCCAAGTCAAGTCCTGGCGGGCAGGCGGCCCCAAGTCAAGTCCCGGCGGGCAGGCGGCCCCAAGTCAAGTCCCGGCGGGCAGGCGGCTCCACCCGGCGGGCACGCTGCCAGAAGTCAAGTCCCGGCGGGCACGCTGCCAGAAGTCAAGTCCCGGCGGGCACGCTGCCAGAAGTCAAGTCCCGGCGGGCAGGCGGCCCCAAGTCAAGTCCCGGCGGGCAGGCGGCCAGAAGTCAAGTCCCGGCGGGCAGGCGGCCAGAAGTCAAGTCCCGGCGGGCACGCTGCCAGAAGTCAAGTCCCGGCGGGCACGCTGCCAGAAGTCAAGTCCCGGCGGGCACGCTGCCAGAAGTCAAGTCCCGGCGGGCAGGCGGCCCCAAGTCAAGTCCCGGCGGGCAGGCGGCCCCAAGTCAAGTCCCGGCGGGCAGGCGGCCCCAAGTCAAGTCACGGCGGGCAGGCGGCCCCAAGTCAAGTCCCGGCGGGCAAGCGGCTCCACCCAGCGGGCACACTGCCAGAAGTCAAGTCCCGGCGTGCAGGAGGCCCCAAGTCAAGTCCCGGCGGGCACGCTGCCAGAAGTCAAGTCCCGGCGTGCAGGCGGCCCCAAGTCAAGTCTCGGCGGGCAGGCGGCCCCAAGTCATGTCCCAGCGGGCAGGCGGCCCCAAGTCAAGTCCCGGCGGGCACGCTGCCAGAAGTCAAGTCCCGGCGGGCACGCTGCCAGAAGTCAAGTCCCGGCGGGCACGCTGCCAGAAGTCAAGTCCCGGCGGGCAGGCGGCCCCAAGTCAAGTCCCGGCGGGCAGGCGGCCCCAAGTCAAGTCCCGGCGGGCAGGCGGCCCCAAGTCAAGTCCCGGCGGGCAAGCGGCTCCACCCAGCGGGCACACTGCCAGAAGTCAAGTCCCGGCGTGCAGGAGGCCCCAAGTCAAGTCCCGGCGGGCACGCTGCCAGAAGTCAAGTCCCGGCGTGCAGGCGGCCCCAAGTCAAGTCTCGGCGGGCAGGCGACCCCAAGTCATGTCCCGGCGGGCAGGCGGCCCCAAGTCAAGTCCCGGCGGGCACGCTGCCAGAAGTCAAGTCCCGGCGGGCACGCTGCCAGAAGTCAAGTCCCGGCGTGCAGGCGGCCCCAAGTCAAGTCCCGGCGTGCAGGCGGCCCCAAGTCATGTCCCGGTGGGCAGGCGGCCCCAAGTCAAGTCCCGGCGGGCACGCTGCCAGAAGTCAAGTCCCGGGCGGGCAGGCTGCCAGAAGTCAAGTCCCGGGCGGGCAGGCTGCCAGAAGTCAAGTCCCGGGCGGGCAGGCTGCCAGAAGTCAAGTCCCGGGCGGGCAGGCTGCCAGAAGTCAAGTCCCGGGCGGGCAGGCTGCCAGAAGTCAAGTCCCGGGCGGGCAGGCTGCCAGAAGTCAAGTCCCGGGCGAGCAGGCTGCCAGAAGTCAAGTCCCGGGCGGGCAGGCTGCCAGAAGTCAAGTCCCGGGCGGGCAGGCTGCCAGAAGTCAAGTCCCGGGCGGGCAGGCTGCCAGAAGTCAAGTCCCGGCGGGTAGGCGGCTCCACCCGGCAGGCACGCTGCCAGAAGTCAAGTCCCGGCGTGCAGGGGGCCCCAAGTCAAGTCCCGGCGGGCAGGCGGCCCCAAGTCAAATCCCGGCGGGCACGCTGCCAGAAGTCAAGTCCCGGCGGGCAGGCGGCCCCAAGTCAAGTCCCGGCGGTCAAGCGGCTCCACCCGGCGGGCACGCTGCCAGAAGTCAAGTCCCGGCGGGCAGGAGGCCCCAAGTCAAGTCCCGGCGGGCATGCGGCCCCAAGTCAAGTCCCGGCGGGCAGACGGCCCCAAGTCAAGTCCCGGCGGGCACTCTGGCAGAAGTCAAGTCCCGGCGGGCAGGCGGCCCCAAGTCAAGTCCCGGCGGGCAGGCGGCCCCAAGTCAAGTCCCGGCGGGCACGCTGGCAGAAGTCAAGTCCCGGCGGGCACGCTGGCAGAAGTCAAGTCCCGGCGGGCACGCTGGCAGAAGTCAAGTCCCGGCGGGCACGCTGGCAGAAGTCAAGTCCCGGCGGGCACGCTGGCAGAAGTCAAGTCCCGGCGGGCACGCTGGCAGAAGTCAAGTCCCGGCGGGCACGCTGGCAGAAGTCAAGTCCCGGCGGGCAGGCGGCCCCAAGTCAAGTCCCGGCGGGCACGCTGCCAGAAGTCAAGTCCCGGCGGGCACGCTGCCAGAAGTCAAGTCCCGGCGGGCACGCTGCCAGAAGTCAAGTCCCGGCGGACACGCTGCCAGAAGTCAAGTCCCGGCGGGCAGGCGGCCCCAAGTCAAGTCCCGGCGGGCAGGCGGCCCCAAGTCAAGTCCCGGCGGGCAGGCGGCCCCAAGTCAAGTCCCGGCGGGCAGGCGGCCCCAAGTCAAGTCCCGGCTGGCAGGCGGCCCCAAGTCAAGTCCCGGCTGGCAGGCGGCCCCAAGTCAAGTCCCGGCTGGCAGGCGGCCCCAAGTCAAGTCCCGGCGGGCACGCTGCCAGAAGCCAAGTCCCGGCGGGCACGCTGCCAGACGTCAAGTCCCGGCGGGTAGGCAGCTCCACCCGGCGGGCACGCTGCCAGAAGTCAAGTCCCGGCGGGCACGCTGGCAGAAGTCAAGTCCCGGCGGGCAGGCGGCCCCAAGTCAAGTCCCGGCGGGCAGGCGGCCCCAAGTCAAGTCCCGGCGGGCAGGCGGCCCCAAGTCAAGTCCCGGCGGGCAGGCGGCCCCAAGTCAAGTCCCGGCGGGCACGCGGCCCCAAGTCAAGTCCCGGCGGGCAGGCGGCCCCAAGTCAAGTCCTGGCGGGCACGCTGCCAGAAGTCAAGTCCCGGCGGGCACGCTGGCAGAAGTCAAGTCCCGGCGGGCACGCTGGCAGAAGTCAAGTCCCGGCGGGCACGCTGGCAGAAGTCAAATCCCGGCGGGCACGCTGGCAGAAGTCAAGTCCCGGCGGGCACGCTGGCAGAAGTCAAGTCCCGGCGGGCACTCTGGCAGAAGTCAAGTCCCGGCGGGCACGCTGGCAGAAGTCAAGTCCCGGCGGGCACGCTGGCAGAAGTCAAGTCCCGGCGGGCACGCTGGCAGAAGTCAAGTCCCGGCGGGCAGGCGGCCCCAAGTCAAGCCCCGGCGGGCACGCGGCCCCAAGTCAAGCCCCGGCGGGCACGCTGCCAGAAGTCAAGCCCCGGCGGGCACGCTGCCAGAAGTCAAGCCCCGGCGGGCACGCTGCCTGAAGTCAAGCCCCGGCGGGCACGCTGCCTGAAGTCAAGCCCCGGCGGGCACGCTGCCAGAAGTCAAGCCCCGGCGGGCACGCTGCCAGAAGTCAAGCCCCGGCGGGCACGCTGCCTGAAGTCAAGCCCCGGCGGGCACGCTGCCTGAAGTCAAGCCCCGGCGGGCACGCTGCCAGAAGTCAAGCCCCGGGCGGGCAGGCTGCCAGAAGTCAAGCCCCGGGCGGGCAGGCTGCCAGAAGTCAAGCCCCGGGCGGGCAGGCTGCCAGAAGTCAAGCCCCGGGCGGGCAGGCTGCCAGAAGTCAAGCCCCGGGCGGGCAGGCTGCCAGAAGTCAAGTCCCGGCGGGCAGGCGGCCCCAAGTCAAGTCCCGGGCGGGCAGGCTGCCAGAAGTCAAGTCCCGGGCGGGCAGGCTGCCAGAAGTCAAGTCCCGGCGGGCACGCTGCCAGAAGTCAAGTCCCGGCGGGCACGCTGCCAGAAGTCAAGTCCCGGCGGGCAGGCGGCCCCAAGTCAAGTCCCGGCGGGCAGGCGGCCCCAAGTCAAGTCCCGGCGGGCACGCTGGCAGAAGTCAAGTCCCGGCGGGCACGCTGGCAGAAGTCAAGTCCCGGCGGGCACGCTGGCAGAAGTCAAGTCCCGGCGGGCACGCTGGCAGAAGTCAAGTCCCGGCGGGCACGCTGCCTGAAGTCAAGCCCCGGCGGGCACGCTGCCAGAAGTCAAGCCCCGGGCGGGCAGGCTGCCAGAAGTCAAGTCCCGGCGGGCACGCTGCCAGAAGCATTTCCAGATTTAGACGGGTTTCCTCCCCGGGTTTCATTTATATATTATTATCACTGGTGGTTTATGTTCATACTGTTGACATTAGAGCTGCAACTACCGACAATTTTTCTATGAATTAATCCATCGACTATTTAACCAATTGGTTGATTCACTTAACGCAGTAATTCACTTGTAACAGGCGGGAGCTGATATGCAGGTGAGGGGAGCCAGAGATATTAAACACGGTTTTTTAAATTCGCTTATGGGAGCACCACATGCAGCTGTTTTGGTAGATAATGGAAGCAGGAAGTACTTTTTGTAAACTAAAAATTTATTGTGGGTAAACTTGGTATAAAGATGGTGGAGTGACAGTACTTTTATGTTGATTTAATGCCTGACGAGTTTATTAGCTATAGTTTCAACTTTTAGTCCAGTTTTTTTTCATTAGTTTCCATCTTTCAGTTTTATTTAGCAGTAATATCACTGGTCCCAAACAATCCCAATGCATACACACACACATACTGGTACTGTCAATCAATGTATAATAAGTCCAGCTGTTTTAGGTGAACCCCATAATGTCCTGTAATAAAGCTTGTAATGAGATATCCCTCTTGTTTCTCCTTTGCAATGTGGTTATGTATAAAAACATTCAGGAAGGAATCTTATCTGTATTCTTCACCTGATGTGGGTGTCACTATTTCAGTGATGGGTCTTTATGGTAAATATTTAGGTGTTTGTCACAAATACAGATGGATAGATAATAATTACATTAATTATTTAGGTAATACACAGAAGAAATGTGATTGAAAGGAGATTAATGTGATGTAACATAGACCGCCAGGCGTAATGTTCTCGCTGTCTGTATGGGACCATGTTGTTCTTACAAGTGACCCCATAGAAGCACATCTCCAGGTTTTTAATGTTTACAGTCTTCATATCTAGATCAGCATCATTGCTTAATTTCAAAATTGCACGTAGGAGCTGCACAGTGGTTAGACCTGTTGCCTGACATATGTGGGAGGAAGGTTCAAGTCATGTCTGTGGATCTTGCATGTTCTCCAGGTGTCATGGGATTTCTTCCGGTTTCCCCCCACAGTCTAAAAATATTCCAAGGTTAACTGGAGTTGCCAAATTACCCATGTCTGAGTGGTGTGTATGCCCTGTAACAGGTTGGCACCCCATCCTGGGTTATTCCGTGCTTTGTGCTCATAGCTTCCATGATAGGCTCCAGACCCCTTGTTACCTTACACAGGAAGTTCACCATTCCTGTCCAAAGCTTTGAGGAAGTTACAGGATCCCCGCGGATCTTTGAAAAGTATCAAAGTCTGTTTTTCCCCCCCTTTTTTTTTTCCCACGCACGTCACTGCCTATAGCACAGGGGGCAGTGTGTACCCGATAGGCCTATATGCACGCCATAGAAAATGAAGATATAGTGCTGCATGTGCATAGCTGGTGTGTAGCAGGTTTCCCTTAAAATGGTAGAAATGGTAAATGCAAATGATAAGTACTGTGGCTTGTTGAAAAAGACGACTAATGTCTAAAAAGCACAATACAACCTTTGTAAAAAAGTTATCAAACTGGCAGCAATGGGCTCTAAAGCCATCGATGCACATATCAAGGGAGAGAAGCACAAATATTTTGTCAATAGTCGGACAACTGTCCCCATTCAGTTTTTTACCAGTATTGGCATTGCAAGCACAACCTCTACAGATAGGCCTACACCCGTTTTGGCAGTGTCTCCGGATCCCACAACAAGTAATGCCTTCAGTACATTCTCCTCAACCGACACTGAAAGCAGAAGTGCTATGGGCTTTGCCAAAACATTCACTTGTGGTAGGGATATAACCGCTTTTCTTGCATGATTCGGACTCGCTCCATATATTAAAAGGGAGCTTCGTTGTCATGTTTGACGTAAGTATGAACAGGACCATCAAAAGAAAACAACTGGATGTGCATGTCAGGTATTGGGTAAATTATGAGAATGGCTCTCGAGTGCAGTCCTGGTATCTGGGATCACAGTACATGAGCCACTCCACCGCTGAAGACTTACTGGAGAAGTTTAAGGGAAGCCATTCAATAACATTTAAACTCATTAACGAACCCACTCTGAGACGACGAGCGAAGGAGAAGAAAGAGCAGTTGGTGGTCTTAAATGCAGATACTGCATAGACAAACAGGCGCACACATACACAAGCATACGTTCCCACCCTCATGCACACATAAACAAATATTTACACATTCACCCAACATAGAGAGATGTACACATACTCTCACTCCCCATATATACTCTATGTGGACCCCTATTTTTTCCTCTGGCGAGGAGACCAGAAGACCACCCCGGACCCTGCAGCAGCCGAGAAGCCCACCAGCCCAGACCCCGACCGGACGGCCAGCTCTTCCTCTCAGCCCCCAGCTCCAAATGTCGAACAGAGAACGGGGGTGTGAAAAGACCCTATGCCCCCCCTTCGCCCACTCAGATGTGGTGTTGGTGCATGTTCTAAAGTGCTTTTAAAACGGGAAGGGCATGGCGCTAACTACCCCCTGCCAACCAACAGCTGGTGTTAGCTCAGCCCCCCCGGCCCAGCCGGAACCCCAGCCCGGAGGCAGAGCGCCCCCAGAACCCCAAGCCCGCCCCGGATTCACCAAGGAGCAGCGCTGCTGCCAGGCCGGTAACCTACGTCCGCCGGCACAGGCTCCCCCAGCAGCTCCGCCTGCAGCCACCAGAAGGACCCCACCCAAGAGCCACCAAAGCCCCACCCAGGCCAGGATCGCAGTCGCAGTGCCGAACCCCCCAGCAACCCACCCCCAGGGAACCCCCAGGCGGCCCGAGACAATATGCCCCCCACGTACAACGACAATGACCAAAGCGGGACAGAACCGTGACCCCCCACCCCCACTAGGTGATGGAGCTGATCAAAGGAGCACAGAGAGATTGATCTAGTGTGGCAGCAGAAGCTGTATCAAGACTAATATGGTTCAACAAACTGTCTCTATATTGGTCGATATTAAAATTATTTTTATTTTTCCAGTTCATAAGGACAGTCTTCTAGGCAGTGCATAAGGCGGTGAAAGCCATGTGGATTGTGTTAAAATCTGTACTGACGCCATCTAGGTCACCCAACAAGCAGACTGAAGGAGAGGCTGGAATGGTACATTTCAGACATTTTAAGTCTTCACAGATCCTGCGCCAGAACATCTGAGTAGGTGGACAGAACCAAAAAGCATGGATGTAACTGTCAGGTGTATCGCCTTGACAGTGTGAGCAGATGTTAGAAGACGTAAAACCCATCCTGAACATCCGATGCCCTGTATAGTGCACTCTATGCAGGATTTTGTATTGTATTAACTGTAAACTGGAATTTCTAATCAGTTTAAAGGTTTTTAAACATATCTTAGACCAGAAATTGTGGTCCCAGCTGACTGATAGATCTGCCTCCCATTTTGCAATGATTCATCCATTTTAGAAAGTGTCCTGTATATTTTAGACAGTAATTTGGGGGGTTTTAGATTAAGGAATTCTGCCACACTTTGTGGTATTTGTAATTTGATTTGATTAGACCTTAATTTTTTTTTACTATAGATTTAACTTGTTGATATTCTAAAAATCTATTCTTGCTAATCCCATATCGTTTAACTAATATGTCAAAGGGAATAAAGTCTATTCCTTCAAATATATGTTCCAAGTATTTAATACCTTTACAACTCCAATCTGGGAAGTTTATCAATTATTGTTTAGTAGTACGTCAGGGTTGTTCCAGATGGGAGTACGCTTGCATGGGATTAATGAAGACTGAGTCATTTTTAGAAACTCCCAGCACGCTGTCAGAAAAGAGCTGATACTGATGCTTTTGAAGCATTCCTGTCGTTTTGATGTTTGAGCTAATGAATGGTAGATCCGAAATCTCTATCTTATTGCATAGTGCCTGTTCTACGTCTGGCCAAGGCTCATCTAAGAGGGTATGTTTTAACCACCCTGAGATGTTTTGGAGCCTGTTGGCTAAGAAATAGTGGTGAAAATTAGGCCGATCTATTCCTCCTTTGTCCTTAGTCCTTTGCAGTGTTTCTAAGCTAATACGTGGGGGTTTATCTTTCCAGAGGAATTTAGAGATGGCGGAGTCCAGAGATCTAAACCAGTCAGGTGATGGTTTACTCGGGATCGTTGCAAATAAATTATTAGTTCTTGGCAAAGCCATCATTTTTATTGAGGTGACCCTTCCCATAAGTTATATGGGTACGGACTTCCACCTGACCAGATCATCCGCTACTTTATTTAAAAGTGGGAAATGGTTTAGTTTAGTTAAATCTGCCAGCCTAGGTGTAACATTAATACCTAAATATTTTATATCTCCAGATGGCAGTGGAGTGGGAGAATTATTCTGGAAGGAGCAATTAATTGGAAGAACTGTAGATTTTAACCAATTTATCGAATAATCTGAGACTCTTGAGAAAGAGTTTATTAATGCAATCACCTCAGAAAGAGTGGTTTGTGAATGCTGGAGAAAAAGTAACACGTCATCCACATAAAGACTCACCTTATGTTCTACATTCCTGCGTTTAATGCCTTTAATCACTGTAGCCTGTCTAATTGCTGCTGCTAGTGGTTCAATAAAAATCGCAGACACTGAGGGGGATAGAGGACATCCCTGCCTGGTGCCCCTCTTCAGACTGACCAAACATCCTCCAGTTTCTTTCGTCCTGACACATGCCGTTGGGGAACGATGTAATATTTTTAACCAGTTTATGAAAGAGTTTCCGAAACCAAATTTGCATAAAGCTGCAAATAAAAAATTCCAGTTACTGTAACTCTATCGAATGCTTTTTCTGCATCTAGAGACAATATTGTAATTTGAAGGTTTTTATTGCATGAATAGTCTATGTCTAGATTAAGTAATCTACGTGTATTTGTTGATGAGTGCCTCCTTTTATGAAACCAGTTTGGTCAGGATGAATTATGAGAGGGGTTAACTTCTCTATTCTTTTTGAGAGAGCTTTGCAGATTATTTTAAGGTCAACGTTTATAAGGGATATTGGACGATAGCTGGTAGATACTGTAGGATCTTTGCCTGGTTTTAGCAAGAGACTAATGTTGCCAGAATTCATATTTGGTGGTAGCCGACCATTTTCCCTGGTTTCTTGCAACATTCTGCAGAATGTTGATGCCAGAATTGTCCAGAATTCTTTATAGAATTCTGCTGGAAATCCATCTGGACCTGGAGCCGTTTTATTGGGCATACCGTTCAGGGCTTCCTGGAGTTCACCTGGTGTCAGCGGAGAATCCAGTGCCATCGCTTGATTGTCTGATAATTTCAGAAGGGTTATACTATCAAGAAACTGATCAATTTCGTCTTTAGATGCGTTTATCTGTGGTGAATATAAAGATTTGTAAAAGTCCCTGAAAGTGCTGTTTTTTTCTGTCAGAGTCATATACTGTATCCCCATTTCAGTCTTTAACAGCACATATAGTTGTTTTTTCCATATTTATTTTTAACTGATTAGCTAAAAATGACCTGATTTGTTACCATGTTCATAATTTTGCCAGCGAAGTTTTTCTATTAATAATTTCATTTAAATCTAGTTTTGCTTTGCGTATTTTATTCAGCATTTCCTGTTCCTGGGATGATATGTAGGCTTCTTCTAAGGATTTGATGGTTTCTTCTAATTCCTGGATACACTTGTTTTCTCTTTTCTTTTTATGTGATGAGAATGAGATTATTTTACCTCTCATCACAGCTTTGCCTGCTTCCCAGACAACAGATGCTGATGTTCCAGGCAGGTCATTATAGTCTAAATATAAAGCCCACTCTTTTTTAAAATAGTTAATAAAATTTCCATCTTTAAGCAATGATGTATTAAATCTCCAGTTTCTGCTTGGTGGAATGGCCTTCTTATTTATTAGGGTTAAAGATACAGGAGCATGATCGCTGACAGCTATAGGGTGTATCTCTGTGTCTGAAATGTCACTCAGCAGAGAGCTACTGACTAGGAAATAATCCAGATGAGAGTAAGAGTGATGGACATGTGAGAAGAAAGTATATTCCCTACGGGTGGGGTGAAGAGAACGCCATGCATCGCAAAGTCCGTAGTCGCTCATGTGCTGTTTAACTATATTTGTGGATTCCCAATTGCGCTGAGCAGCTGTACTGAGCCTGTCCATTTCTTTATTTAGTCCAAAGTTGAGGTCGCCCCCAAGAACAAGTGCGCAATCCAGGTGTTCAGAGAGTGTGGTAAAGAAAACGTGGAAGAATGAGGGGTTATCAACATTTGGACCATATATACTAACAATACATAACTTTTTGTTAAGTATAGATAATTTAATGATTATAAATCTACCCTGTGGATCTATAATTGTGTTGAGTACTGTGAAATTGACATTTTTATGTATTAGAATGGGGAGGCATGGTGGTGCAGTGGTTAGCACTGTTGCTTCGCACCTCTGGGACCCGGGTTCGAGTCTCCGCCTGGGTCACATGTGTGTGGAGTGAGCATGTTCTCCCCATGTCGTCGTGGGGTTTCCTCCAGGTACTCCGGTTTCCCTCCACAGTCCAAAAACATGCTGAGGCTATTTGGAGTTGCTAAATTGCCCTTAGGGTGAGAGTGAATAGTGTGTGAGTGTGCCCTGCGATGGGCTGGCCCCCCATCCTGGGTTGTTCTCTGCCTCGAGCCCATTGCTTCCGGGACCGGCTACGGACCCCCCACGACCCAGTAGGATAAGCGCTTTGGAAAATGGATGGATGGATGTATTAGAATTGCTACCCGTCTTTGCCTAAAGTTATAGCAGGCTGAGAACACATTAGGAAACTCAGGTGTTTTAAGTTCATCATTTGGCAGGTCTATGAGTCTTTTGTAATAAAACAACGTCTGCCTGTAGTTTTTTTATATTTTTAACCTCTTCTCTCTGGAGCCAGCTCCATGCCCATTCCTTGAGACAATCCTTAGTGTGTCCTTAGACATGTGTGTGTAGCTAATGTAGCACATGCAAATGAATGAGGTTTGAGCGAGCTTGTACGGGCTTGTGTGTGCCCTATGTGTCTGTGTGCGCTATGAGGTCGGAGTGGTTGTGTTGACGCTGACTGCATATGTACGTGGTTGTGCTGTGCAGATGCGTGATGATTGAGGGTTTTGTGTGTGACAGAGTAGAAAAGCAGGTGATCGGTGCAGTGAAAGAAGGGGGAAGTGAGAGAGACATACAAAGGGGCAAGTTGGTGAGGGTATACGTGAGGACAAGAGAGAAGCGGAAACATTGTTAGCACTGTAGCGCTGCGGAGACTGACGGTAATGTATTTGATATGACATCATGTTCAATTAGCAGATTAACATGTATAAGCTAGAGAGATGTTAATGGAAGACGATTAGAGGAAATAAGAAAAATATATAACGGGTTCTTATCTGGACTGGTGTTAATATAACCAGGGAGTGGTACTGGGGTCGCGGTACAGCTGCCCATCCACGTACAGCTGGTCTACGGCGATGACAACTCGGGAGCCCTTCTAAATAAAGTTGCGTCGGATTGGGAGCAGAACTTTGCGTCGCTCCAGGATTTCTGGGGAACTGGTCGTTTACGCCAAAGTCCGTTCCTTTCAGCTCCCTGCCGTGGCTCTTCACCTGCTCCTGCTTAAAATATCCAAATTTAGCCACAATAGGACGCGGTCTCAGTGCACCAGGCCTCTTGGCTCCCAGCCGATGGACTCTCTCAAAGCAGATGTTTTTCACAGTGTCCTCCGAAAGTTTCAGGTGGTTCTTGATAAAGGTTTTGACGGTAATTCTGGGATGCCTGAAAACACCAGGCCTGTAGATCGATGAGTCTCTTATTTTTTTATTTTCTTCATTTAGATGGGTCACATTTTCAGTTAGACACTTAACCGAGTCCCGTAGTGAGGCGTTTTCAGCAGCGAGTGTTTCCACCTGCTGCTGGTTGAATTCCAAAGATTCCCTCAGGGATTTGAATTCCTGATGTAGAATCTCGAGCAGAGCCAACCTCGCGTCGAAACTGGACAATCGTTTGTCGATTGAATCCAAGATGTCGGCAAAGTCTTTACCAGTCGGCGATGCTGTGCCAGGGGAGTCTGCCGGGCAACTTCTTTTGGAGGACGGCGTCTCGCTTTTGGCTGGAGAAGATGCGTTTGCGTTCTTCTTCATGACTATAATGTTGAAGTACCAGTCGATATATTCCACAAGAGATTCCAAATTCCCCTCGCTGTTCATTCAGATTTTCCACCAAGTCTCCGGCATCTGACGTCACCTACAGCATTTCCGCCTCTGACGTGCCCTCCAATGTACTCATACTTGTACTTGCAAGATCTCAATTCTGCATTACAGTAGCGTACATTGTCCTGGAGGATATGGGTGTGAGGCAAGGAACAACCCAGCATGGGCCACCAACATATCGCAGGGCACAGATACCAGTCACACCTACAGGCAATTTGGTAACTCCAATTAGCCTCAGTATGTTTTTGGACTCGGGGGGGAACCCCACAACAACACAGGAAAAACATGCAAACTTCACACGCATGGTGTTATGGCCGCAACTCAAACCCAGCTCCCAGAAGTGTGAGGCAATAATGCTAACCATTGCACCACCATGCTGGAAATAAGTGGAAATCCAACAAGTGAAACTGATTTATTAGGGTTAAGCTAACAGACACCCAGAAAAATTAAAATGTAAATCACTGCAGTGCCGTGCAAACCTGTGTGAACAGCCAATCAGATCAGCCTGCTCTGTAGCATGTACCTCCCTGTTTCCGGTCCCTTTGTCAGTTTCTCACTGGCTGATTCAAAACAAGTGGAACCACTATGATGTTCAAACCCTTTGCTCTTCTCATTTTCATTAGTAAGCTCCTGATCACCGTAACCAGTCTGCATTTGAGACATTTTTCCCACACCCCACTCTCACAATAAGCTGATAATAATACTAATAATACTACTGTAATAATAGTATTACAGTTGACTTACTCTTTAAAGCCAGATGGCAGTGCTCTCATACTGATGAATGGTTGCGTAGCCAAGTGCTAGAAAGCAAACAAACTGATTCACCACTTACTCTCATGTACATCAATTAAAACTGTTTGCTCCAAGATAAAAGATAAAAATACAAAAGTAATTTTTGCTGTCTAACCTCTGTTTACTGCATGACATTTCTGATTAACTGATAAGTAGAAGATACGTTTAATCTGTTGCTTGGTGGTAAGATGTTTCCAAAAGGAGAACCACAAAGAGCACAGTCATTTTCAAGGTTATTTCTCACTGGTCAGTGTGAAAGGCTGCATCATTAATATAACGCCGGGCTCAACACAGTGACTGTGTGGAATTAAAATTGGACATCGGTAGGCCCGGGAGGTTGGCATATTGGAACTGTGTGTGTCTTTAGGCCTTAGGCAAGAAGAGATTGTTTTGAATACTGTGTTACCTCGCTTCGAGATAGCTGCCTGCAGTAAGTTCCGCAGACCCTGAGGAAAGCTCGGGCCTTGGAGAGGCAGACAGCGGAACAAAGGGGGGGGAGAAACCACCTGCAGGGAGAGATTCAAAGCTACCCCAACTGGTGCACAGCGAGTTATAGCTTTATAGAATAGTTGTGGCAAACAATATATAGCAAGCTATGCGGTAGTGCAAATGTATAAGTAATTGTTAATCATACTAATCATATGTTAACCATGTATTGGCAGTGATTCAATGACAATACGTCAATACGTTAATCATTAATCAAAGGACAACTGAGTATTTACAGTGATTCAATGTCATGTAATCAATATCTATATTCATATCTCCAGTAGGAGCCTAGCAGTCGAGACATGTTCTGGTAGACTGAGTAGAATGGGTGGACTTTACCTTGCCACCAAGGTGAACCAATAGAATTCGAGAATTGTGTTTGTTATACGTTTAAGCTTGGTTCATTGGTGTGTTGTGACCAATCAGGATTTAGACACTTACTGTGAAGTGGGAGTTATGGTATATCAACTGGTTGCTCGGAGAGCTAAAAAAGATCTTGGTACCGAATGCCACAGTGTGATGAGAGCGCTTTGCTGAGTTGCTGAAATAAAAGAGGTTTTCCTTTACCTCATCAAACTGAGAGGTCCGACTTTTATAATAAGTATATATAAGTGTTATATTCTAAATTTTTCTACCACAACTGCGCCTGCGCTGCACTGTAGATCGCAAGCCAGGCTGCAGACCATCAGCCCTGAAAGTTAAAACAGGACTCGTATGTGTGTCGTGTGTTGTTTACAGTTTTTCTCAATTGCTTTGGCACATTTTTCGAAACAGTC
Organism: Brienomyrus brachyistius; assembly: GCF_023856365.1. Lineage (NCBI taxonomy): Eukaryota > Metazoa > Chordata > Actinopteri > Osteoglossiformes > Mormyridae > Brienomyrus > Brienomyrus brachyistius. Next base: position 640,045 of record NW_026042336.1, on the reverse strand, counting down.
TTAACATTCTCTAAACTGTGAGTGCAAATGTCACAACTGTTTGCAGGAACTTCAAAACTTTATAGCATGTCTGCAAAATGTAGTTACTCACCCAAAACATTTAATTCATGCTTCAAAACCTAGTTTTTGTGTCAATAATTTGGCCAAGGCCACCAAAATCTAAAGTATTTTTGTCATTGTGTGAGCCACACTGGTCAAAATGTTTAGTTGTTTTTTCACCACAACAGTGAACCATGAAAATTAAGGGTTTAAACAAAAATCTCATATTTGTTGAGAAAAGTCAATAGTATGTAGAAAAGAAAAGAAAAAATCTATGAACATTTGTATTTGTACAGTGTTTATTTTTGTACTTCACGTGTATATACACAATACAAGTGTATTACTGTACATGTAAAGTAACTGACAAGAGTAACAAGATTTCACTTTACATTTCATATTTGTGTATTACCACAAATACACAAAAACAACAAATAACATTCTTGGGGAAAAAAAAATATATATATATATTCTTGGTGGACATCTTGTCGCTCACGTTGGTCAGGCCAAAGATTTTCATCAACATCACATCTGATGTTTTCCATTGCCACACACCATGGAAAAAATCTCCTTGAATGCCGCACCCATCCCCTGCAATGGTCAGCTGTGATGTCATCACATGCAGTATTCATGGCATCCAACAAAGACATCTGATTTTGTGGTCTATGATCATACACTTTCCACCTCCATGCTGAAAAAAACTCTTCTATTGGATTTAGGAACGGAGAGTATGGTGGAAGGAATTCCACTGTTATCCTTTCATGTGCAGCAAACCAGTCACTAACACTGTTGGTTCGGTGGAAGCTGACATTATCCCAGACAACAACATAATTAGGCAAATGTGGTCTAACCAAACCTCTTTCTTGTTCTGGAATCAGGTCTCTGTAAAGTGCATTTAGGAAGGCCAGGAGAAGTTGGGTATTATAGGGCCCAATGTGTGGAATATGTGTGCACACACCGTTCTCTGAAATGGCAGCACACATTGTAATATTGGCCCCACGTTGGCCTGGTGTGTCAATTGTGGCTCGGTGTCCAATGAGATTGCGACCACGTCTCCGGCCTTTGGACAGATTAAACCCAGCCTCGTCCACAAAAACAAGAATGTGGGTCGTTTCATGTAGTTCTAACTCCATGATTCTCTATGAAGGAACACAGGAAAAAATGTAACAGTAAACGTATTTTCTTATGGGTTTCTGAAACTTACAGTAAAGTAATACAGGCATCTTAGAAATACAGGAAAACTCACTAAGTGCACACCAGTGGTTTACCTGGACATACTGGTACCGCGATGCCTTGACTCTTTCACTGTTCCTCTCAAATGGCACCTTATAGAGCTGTTTCATAGTCATCTGATGTCTTTCTAAAACTCTGTCTATGGTGGAAATGCTGACAGAATTAATATTTGCAAAGACCTCATTGTCATTTATGATTGCACTTTGGATCTCTCTTAGCCTGATGGAATTGTTGGCTATGACCATGTTGCAAATTTCTTGTTCTTGCAGTTGGTTAAATACTGCTGCTCTGCCACCAGCGCGAGGTTGTCGTGCAGTTCTATAGAATGAACAAATAGACTTGCATTTACCTTTACAATATTGTTGTTTATACTGTTAAAATACTTTACATACTGTAAAACAAAAAAATACATATGTACCTGTTTTCCCTACGAAAGGTTTGCACAATTGATGACACTGTGGACCTGTTTACATTAGGCTGTACTCTTCGACCAGCCTCTTCCATTGTAAAACCATGATTTATGACATGATCCACAAGTGTGGCTCTGATTTCATCAGAGACTCTGACTCTTCTATTTCCACCTCTTCCTCGATTATTTCTTCCTCTACCACCACCACGTATTCTTACACGCCTTCCAATTGCTCTTCCACGAGCATGTTGCTGCAGTTCAGCGTTGTGAACGTCCTCCATTCTCAAAACATTCTACAGCAGTGATTGTGCTGTGGGCAATCTACATATATATACTCCCAAAGTTGATTGGTTAAGTGGTTAAATGGTTGAGTCATATTAGAGGTACTTTGCAATTAGATTGCGATTGCAATTACAGGGCATGTGCCAATGTAGCAGACATTACAAACAATGTCAATGTTAGATATATTTTAGAATATACATTCATGTATACTAATTATGATAATTGAATAGATCGTTTTGAATGTGATGGCTTACACAATAAAAAATGTCTGAGAAGTTCTGAAGTGTTTGACAGTGTAAGTGAGAATCGAGTCATCAGTTTTGATCAACAAGCCATTTGCAATTATTTGTTGTCCAAACTGCAGACAGTTGTATGTACTCTTTGCACACATGTGCCAAAACATTTGCAATTTGCTCAAATCAATAAGAAATTCCAATCTGATGTGAAAAAGATGCGAATTGTTCAGAGATCTGAACTTAATGTTTTGGGAAATAAAAAAATCATTTGAGAACTGAGCCAAAGCAATTGAGAAAAACTGTAATAAAAATTTACAGGACAGAACATACAGTAGTGGATTCAGTTTCCTTTGCTCTTACACTCAGATAAGGTCAGTTGTCAAGTCAAGCTTTTTACAATTGAAGCAGTTGGCCAAAATAAAGCCAATTCTTTCTAGGCAGCACTTTGAGACAGTAATCCACTCTTTTGTCACTACTAGTCTGGACCACTGTAACGCCCTCTATGTTGGGGTTAGAGGCTCCACTATTGTTCACCTCCAGAAGGTTCAAAATGCTGCCGCACATGGAAATATGAGCATGTCTCCCCCATTTTAGCCTCACTCCACTGGCTGCCCGTACATTTTAGGATTCATTTTAAAATTCTGTTATTTGCTTTTAAAGCCCTCAGTGGTCTTGCTCCACCTGACCTCTGTGAGCTGCTTCACCCTTACACCCCCACCCGCTCTCTCAGGTCAGCTGATCAGCTGTTCCTGACAGTTCCTAAGACTCAGCATGAGCTTAGAGGGGATCGAGCTTTTGCAGTCGCAGCTCCTAAAATGTGGAATGACTTGCCTTTTCACATTAGGGAGGCCTCTTCTCTGTCCGTTTTTAAATCTCTTCTTAAAACTCATCCTTTCTCTTTGGCCTTTGGCATGTTGTGAGATGTTGACTTTAATAGTAAATTTTATTTTAATCTTAGCCTTTTCTTTATTAATTAATGTAATTTTTTGTTTTTATTTTATTAATGGCCTTTTACTCTCATTTAATTTGTGTTCTGGTTTTTATTAAATTTATTTTACTTCGTTTTTAAGTATGTGAATGTTTTTATTTATTCCTCTGTGCAGCACTTTGGTCCATATGATTGTTTAAAGTGCTTTTCAAATAAAGCTGGATTGCACTGGATTAGAAGATGGCTCAACAAATCTCTTTCACAGTATGTAAAATTCGACAGAGGGGCGCAAGGTGACCTTCTGTCAGGGGCCCAGAATTTTTAGCTACACCTCTGTGTTACTGTGTTGATTTTGTTCTGTTGGGTGTTGGGTTTTTTCCCCTAAATATACGCTGAAAACCAACCAATCTCTGAACACAGAACAACACAGACAGCTGTGATGACTTTTTACTTGCTGCAAGGGAAGTCCGGTCCTGACTTCGAGGTGTCAGCCTCTCAGTCGAACTCAGCCAACTTCGAAAGAGTAACTCCCCTCGCAGTATCTTTTATTGAGGTACACAAACAGGATATCTAAATAACATTTTGCATTGTTTATCACCATGTATGGGGTGGAAATATTCAAGCGACAGTTCTTAAGAAGGGTGATTGCTAAATTAAGATCAAGCTGCTGCAGGGTGTTATGTCTAAGAAATGGCATCTAGCAAAATGACAATAGTAAAAGTACATATTTCTCGAACAGTGGGTGTCAGCAAGAGCCGGCCCACTTATTCATTACATCATAGTGGGGGATCTCATTACAGTCAAGGTCCCACCCAGAACCCAGCAGGGGCCAGCCAAGGATCAGCCAAGGACCAGCCAAGGTCCCATCATGGAAACTGGGGAAAATTCAAGCGGCTACATCTGTATATATTTATAGAGATGACTAATTGGCTCTGTTGTAGAAATTTCCAGCCAGAGACTTGGTTCCTATATGACAAGGATATTTTATTTTTACTCGGACTGAGAGGCTACAGAAAATCATCTCTACATGTGATCTCCCCTTTACTGCTCGAGCAGAGCACATGTACATCAACAAGTGTCAAGGCAGTAAGTGCATACAAACAACTTCTCAGGACAGTTATAGGGCCTTCAGGAGGAACCAAACTGCTGCCTCATTCAGAGATACCATTGTCTAAGACTTGCACTAAAACATTCTGAGCACTTGGGCATATTTAAACAAAGTAGTATGGCACCTGTGTCAGAATCCATCCCTGCCTTGTCCTGTTCACATGTCACTGGCCATCCTATTCTCTCCTCTGTCTTGTACCCCTTAGCCCATAGTGTGTTTGCCTGCTCATAGGGCCACCATGTGGCTTAACGGGTCAAGTGGTTCCTGACTCCCCTTTTAGTTGTGGGTTTTGAGGATATCACAGGGTCTGTGTTTTCATGATTGTCCCCCAGGCCACCATGCAGCTCAGCCCAGGATTCTCCACCCATTCTACCTTTACTCCTTCAGCCGCATACACGAGTCAGGCCTAGGTTATTCAAATTTCTTCCTGCCAAATTTACTGGACAGGAAGTGGACACTGCAAATGAATCTGTGAATACTCCAATACCTACATCTTTACAAGTTACATTAAGGGGTTTGGTACAGTAAATGGTTGTGAGGTGGGATTTCTTCTTGATGTCTGTTTGTAGCCCGTCCACCAGCAGCTGCTGCTGTATTTATCACACCAAGCAGGGAACGTATATTGCTAAGTTTTTCTTAGTTCAATTACACTTGACTAAGCTAATTAAGCTGGCTATGTTATTTACATTCAGAAGGATGCCGCCATATTGGGTTATACACAGATGCCACAATAGCTCACACTCACATTCCCTCTTCATTATTTTTCTAAATACACTCTATCCTGCCTTGTCACCTGCAACAAGATCTCACTCCCTGTATCGAGTAAAGTCTTTCTAATGGTTGAGCAGATTTCTGCTTCTCTCCTAACCATGGACATCCAAAGTAAGATGAAGCAAAATGTTAGGGAATTTGACAACACATGGTTACTCTTTTGGTAACAGTGACTTTGGTTTTATTTTGATAGATGTAAACCACATAATATGGTCTTAACCTTGTTTTCTGTCCTAAAAGCAAACTTTTGTGTTACAGGAGAAAAGTGCACAGCTGCTCAGATCAACCCCAGCTAATCAGCGCATATGGGAATCTTTTCAAAATACCATGTGAGTCTAAATACCATCTAAAGTAATATAAGCTCTTTAGATGACGCTCAAATAATCAATTCCCATCAACTTGGTGTCAGAACACAAACTCGGTGGCAAAACAGTGAAGCACAACAGACTAAGTTGTGAAAATGAAATCTGCATGTGATGAAAGGGCATGTGACAGTATCTCGATGATTATAATATCAGATCAAACGGAGTTGGCGGTATGGCCACACTGCTGGTCCCATGTCAGTAGGGTATAGCACACCCCTGGGCCCGGATACCACTAGGATGTCACTGGTGTACCACTGTGCTGTCAGAGTGTGGTGTGTCACTCCACAGCGTTGGCAGGATTGCTCTTCTCCCTGCGGCGCCACCATACGCACACGACGGTCATCTGTGGTACTGCAGAACTGAGATGTATCGCTGAACATGGTAGGACGCCAGTCGTCATCAGTCCATGCCTCCCAGTGACTACACCACTCCAATCGCAACAGTTTCTGTGCTATTGTGAACGGCAGCCTATGCATGGGACGGTGAACCTATAGTCCAGCTGATGCCAGTCATCGCGACACGATGATATAGGGTGTTGTAGAGAGTCCAGTAGCTGTGTCCATATATCAGGCGCAGGTGTCATGGGGATCTGTGATGCTTGGAGCACAATCCGACGATCCTTCCTTGGCGTGGTCTGTCTTGGATGACCAGAAACTTCACGACGTGTGTGGATGCCTCACGTGCCCATTGGTTTCAATATCAGGCGACTGTGATATCCGCATGGCCCACATGCAGTTGCACCATATGACCACCTGGCTTCATGCAAACCCGCAATGCAACCCTATCAAACTCCGTCAAGTGCTGTTAACACTGTCTAATGTGACTACGAGGCATCCTGTGTCTGGTAATTAAACATGCCAACTCCTTGCAATTCTAATCATTTACATATCCATCACTGGTCTGCACGTGTACCAAATTACATCTAAATTGGATAGTTCTGGGTTTTCAACTTTTTTTTCCCTGAGTGTATATGCCCTTCACTGATGAGAAATTCATCAACATCTAAGTCCTACATTCATGTACAATGCATATTAAATGAATATTTTGTCACTATTAGTCTTGATGTATCATTCTTTGAATGCACTCAATTGAATCCTGGACAGTGGTTCCACATGGTAAAAAAATGAATATTCTGAAAAGGAAACATCCTTCTTCGGTTGATACATTCATTTTGTATTCTGAGAAGGTTTTTCCCTTGATTGCCTTGTACAGTATGTCTAGTGTGTTTTTTGGTATGAATGTGGCATTAATCATACAATGAAAAAAACACTGACTTGTAGTGAACATGTAAAACAACAACATGCAGTGTCATCTATCCATTTTTCAAACCGCTTATCCTATTGGGTCACGGGGGGTCCGGAGGCAGGGAACAACCCAGGATGGGGGGCCAGCCCATCGCAGGGCTCACTCACACATGCACACCTATGGTTAATTTAGCGACTCCAATTAGTCTCAGCATGTTTTTGGACTGTGGGGGGAAACCGGAGTACCTGGAGGAAACCCCACGACGACATGGGGAGAACATGCAAACTCCGCACACATGTGATCCAGGCGGAGACACGAACCCGGGTCCCAGAGGTGTGAGGCAACAGTGCTAACCACTGCACCACCACGCCGCCCCCATGCAGTGTCATATATAACTGAAATAAGAAATGCTGGATTGCCTGAGTTGCATGCATGTGTGTTTTTTAATATGGGCAACATGGTTCCCTGAGATGCCTCAGTGTTGCTCACCTCCATCTCTAACACACAGCCTCAGAAATGATTTTAAAACTACTGAAAGAAATAATTGGCTACACTGCAGCTCCACTGTTTTGTTCGGCACCCCTGCATGTCCTGCATTGTGTGGGGAAAAAAGTTGAAGGCTGTGTTACATACTGTAACACAGCTAGAATGCAAAAACACTTTATACTTCACATAAGATGGTGGACCTTATTGACAAAGGCAAATTTGTGTTGACCCCAGCAAGGCAGCTAGCGTACTTTGCATTTCTCACTTACCCGGATGTGACAATAAAGCGCTCCACTACAGTAAACCCTGCAGACAGCATTCCCCTGGAGGATGAGGGGCAGCCACATGAGTGTGTGGCAGAGTCTTTGGTTTACACTAAACTGAGAGCAGACTTGTGAGAGCTCTCCCACTGAAAATAGCGAGATGGTTTTGTTTGTGGATGGCTCATGTTGGAGAGATGGGGATGCCTTGAAGGCTGGGTTTGCTGTAGTCCAGGCACAGGGTGATGATTTTCACACTCTCGTTTCAGAGCACAACCCTGTTCCGCTCAATTAGCGGAGATAAAGGCTTTGACTACAGCGTGCCGGCGAGGACAACATAAGACAGTTACTATCTACACAGACTCTGCATACGCACACGATGTATGCCATCTGTTTGGAGCAGTCTGGAAGCAAAGGGGCTTTCGCAAAAGTGACGGCTCCCCCATTCAGCATTATAATCAGATTTTGGAGTTGCTACACACAATGATGCGTCCCAAGCGTTTGGCTATTGTTAAGTGTCAGGCCCACCGCAAAGGTCGTGATTTTGTTATTCAAGGAAATGCAGCCTCTGATGCGGCAGCCAGGGCAGCTGCGCAGGTGAGTACTGCTGATCTTTTACCTATGGTGAGTACAGAGCAGGTTTCTGATCTGGTGGCCCTGCAGGAGCGGGCGGGCCCCTATGAGGCCTCAGTGTGGCTAAAAAGGGGGGCCTCTAAGGATGCTAATGGTCTGTATCGCAACCATGAGGGACTTTTGGCTGCACCTCTGTCTCTGGTGAACATTTTGATAACGGATGCGCATGGTCTTGACCATTGCGCAAGGGGGGAGGAGTTAAGGAAAATAACACAACAAGCTGCAAGCAATGATGGATGCAAGGTTGTCAGAATGTGAATATGAGGTGTGCATTAAGAACAATGTACGCAAAGCAATCACGACCCCAGTAGGGCACATTCCAGTGCCTGAGGGACCGTTCAGACACTTGTGGTGGACTATGTGGACATGGGAAAAACAGCATATGGAAAGCGATATATGCTTGTGATTGTGGACAGGTTCAGCAGATGGGTGGAGACAATACCGTCCAAGGACATGGGGGCGATGACAGTGGTGAAATTCCTGATCAGAGAGTCCGAGGTTTAGGATACCAACTGAAATAAGCTCTGATAATGGAGCTGCCTTTGTTGGGAAAGTTAAAAGTTAGTGGTTTAACAGCTGAGAATAAAACAAAAGTTGGCATGTGTGTGTGGAATTAAAATTGGACATCGGTAGGCCCGGGAGGTTGGCATATTGGGACTGTGTGTGTCTTTAGGCCTTAGGCAAGAAGAGATTGTTTTGAATACTGTGTGACCTCGCTTCGAGATAGCTGCCTGCAGTAAGTTCCGCAGACCCTGAGGAAAGCTCGGGCCTTGGAGAGGCAGACAGCGGAACAAAGGGGGGGGAGAAACCACCTGCAGGGAGAGATTCGAAGCTGCCCCAACTGGTGCACAGCGAGTTATAGCTTTATAGAATAGTTGTGGCAAACAATATATAGCAAGCTATGCGGTAGTGCAAATGTATAAGTAATTGTTAATCATACAAATCATATGTTAACCATGTATTGGCAGTGATTCAATGACAATACGTCAATACGTTAATCATTAATCAAAGGACAACTGAGTATTTACAGTGATTCAATGTCATGTAATCAATATCTATATTCATATCTCCAGTAGGAGCCTAGCAGTCGAGACATGTTCTGGTAGACTGAGTAGAATGGGTGGACTTTACCTTGCCACCAAGGTGAACCAATAGAATTCGAAAATTGTGTTTGTTATACGTTTAAGCTTGGTTCATTGGTGTGTTGTGACCAATCAGGATTTAGACACCCTTACTGTGAAGTGGGAGTTATGGTATATCAACTGGTTGCTCGGAGAGCTAAAAAAGATCTTGGTACCGAATGCCAGAGTGTGATGAGAGCGCTTTGCTGAGTTGCTGAAATAAAAGAGATTTTCCTTTACCTCATCAAACTGAGAGGTCCGACTTTTATTCTAAGTATTATATTCTAAATTTTTCTACCACATGTGTATCACCCTCAGTTGCAGGGTATGGTGGAGAGAGTGAATGGCACACTTAAGCAGAAGCTGAATAAGATTTGCGCCACCATGAAAATGAACTGGGTGGATGCCCTGTCAACAGCCTTGATGGCATATCGGATGGAAACGCACAGGTGATGCATTTGTCTCCGCATGAAATGCTGACTGGGAGACCTATGCCTGGATCGACTTGAGGGGGCGTATAAGGGACCCAGCCTAGATCAGCTGGGGGATGAATTAAAGTTGTACATGAGGACTTTAACCAAAATACACAAAACTATTTCCAAACAGGAAAAGGAGAAAGCACAGAAAGAAGACACAGACCAGGAGGAGCCAGTCATCTTTCACGGAGATAAAGTCTACCTGCGAGTGTTCTGGTGAAAGTGGCACGAGCCCCGACGAAAGGGACCCTTCAAGGTGACACGAGCCACAGCAACAGCGGTGCAGGTAGAAGGGAGTAATACGTGGTACCATTTGAACCACTGCACTAGAGTACCGCACGAAAGACAGAGTCACTGAAAACTACACAGAGGATGCAGTTGCCCTTGACTCAGATGGCCCTGATGGAGCTCCCAGAGGAGCTCCACAGCTTGGGGTGGAGTCAGTTTCAGGATCAGAGCAGAGTGAGGGCCAAGAGGGAGCATCGCAAGCAGACCAGCCACTCCAGACAGGACACGAAGCTGTGGGTTCTGGTACGGCTGACAGCAACGATGTTAGTGATGCTAATGATTTATCAGGCCCTTCAGGTCTGGGTGCACAGCAGGACCACAGGTCAGGTGAGCACAGGACAACTGACTTCACTGACTCAGCCTGGTCCTTTGATGCTGAATAACCTCTCAGATTACAGTGAGCGAAAGCGGAGAGAAATGGGGGGAGATATGGGAGTGAGGAGAGTGAGCAAATTTTAGAAGGATGCCCAGGATGAAGTAGACCTGTATGGGTTAGCAAAACGTACACTTGGAAATTGGTGGTATAAATGGGCTAAGTATACCGCCACTTCATTAGGGCAGGAGGGGTGTGTGTTGTGTGCAAGTCCTGACCCTTCAGTTAGGGTTGTCCCGTTCCCATACACTAATAAACAGTGTGAAGAATGGGAAATGGAGAGGAGTATGAGATTCTGGAAGAGTCTGTGTCAGGAGGGGCAGGCCCCTAAGAAAGTGCAGGCCCACATCTAACCAGACGGAGCGCATACCGTACTGCCCATATCAGCGTCTGATATATCAGGGAAATACTAAATATGCATAGAGGGTGGAAAAGCATTGTGGGCAGTTTAAGCCCTGGGAAGGAGGTCAGCAAGATATTATGGCGAACAAATTGAGTTTTTTTACAGCAAATTTTCCTCTCTTCATGTTGTCCCTACTGCGCAGATTAATCGTCCCATGTGCCTGCCAGCAAATATTGCTCCTTTACCTGCCGAATGCTGCCTAATTTTAATGCTGCAATTGAAAGGCTTCAAACATGATATGGGTGTGTGGGTTCTTACTAAAAAGTTATAATTCAAGTAGCCTCAATAACAGTCCATTTTGATGGCAGGTACCTGAAAGTACAACTCTGGAGGACCTTGAGAAGTGAAAGACACCTCTGCTTGACTTCATGGCCAATGCAGGTTGTCTGAGGCCTATCCGGTCAATAAGAGACGGGAATCTGCTGGAACATGACATTGTCACGTTTCAGGTCATCCACAGGGGTCAGGGTCCATTTCAGAGGTATTCTGTGTTCTGTTTACATGTACGTTAGTTAGGATCAGAATTTTATCCTTTGACCAACATGGATCAAGTTGCTATTATTTCTTTGAATATAAACTAATAAAGTAACCAGTAACACATTGATAATTAATAAGTGAGTTATAAACACTGTCTACATTCTGCGCCACCTGTTCTGCTTTGAGCCAATCACAATTACTGCTGACCAGATGGAAGATCTTTTCAGCATTCATCTGTCTCCAGAAGGTAGCAACAAGAGAGTTGCTGAGGAAATAGACTCTCCAGAAGGTAATGACCATCTCCAGGATGCAGAAGGTACTTTAATTGACCGTATAGTGTAGAAGTAAATGTTGTTTTTGTAAAACAAAATATACCTGTATAACAAAAAACACTGTAGCTAAAGTTAAATCCTCTTACTGGACAATCACCTATTTTAAATCGCTCTTCAGTTTTATCCGTTTTCCAAACCTCTTATCCTTCTGGGTCACGGGGGTCGGGAGCCCATCCCAGAAGCAATGGGCACGAGGCAGGGAACAACCCTGAATGGGGTCAAGCCCATTGCAGGGCACACTCACACACCATTCACTCACACATGCACACTTACGGGCAATTTAGCAACTCCAATTAGTCTCAGCATGTTTTTAGACTGTGGGGGAGAACCGGAAAACCCAGAGGAAACCGCACGACGACATGGGGAGAACATGCAAACTCCACACACATCTGACCCAGGCGGAGACTTGAACCCGGGTCGCAGAGGTGTGAGGCAACAGTGCTAACCACTGCACCAGCATGTCGCCCCATCCTATTAAACTTATTGTTCAGAATTAAAAATGGGGTTATTAAGAAAGAGTAGCCTCCTATAAAATAGCCCAGCACTCCTCCCTCCAGGCCAAGAATATTTTCTTTATGGTCCAGTTCAAAATAATGTCATCTGCAGAAATACGGAGCACATGTAATTTATCTGTATTTTAGATGGTAGACGAGTGGCTGGGTGACGTCGTGGCTGGATGACTTGCAGTGTAGCTTGTTATCTGTGCGTTCTGGGCAGGCTGCTGACTTCTGATTACTTTTGGCATTTGGTTCAATGTTACGTCATTTCCAGGTGTGTCGGTGCCCAGTATGAAGCTAATCGCCGCATTATAGTTATGAAAAGAAGACAGAATAGCAAAGAAATTGAGGCAGAATTAATTCAACAAAGTATTAAAAATATTACTCAAGTAGATGAATCGCTTCTTGAGACTGAAGGCGACTGTATTTGCATGAACGAGCGTCGAAAAGAAATGCATTATTGTCGCGTTTAAATGAAATAGTAGTAAGTGTCACATTTGCGACGTATTACAGGAGGATGTTAATCTTAACTTTGACTGTAAAATATCATAATAAACAAGAAATGTGAGTTTTTAGTCTGCTTAAACAAGACTACCGATGTTACAGCGAGCGGACGCTGCTGCCGCGCAGGAGAAGCGAAGCGACATTGCCTTTAAAATGAGAGATTACATTCCGTGGCAGGAGGACAGTTTACAGCACGACACCGGCATTAGGCAGCAGGATGGGTGGGTTAGGTGATCTCCCAGACTGAAAGGGATTCTGGGGACTCAGGGGACAGTGTCGCCCTGAGGGACTGAGGGCCACGTCAGAGGGGGCCTGCTGTAGAGGGGCCCAGACAAGGGATGGCTGATGTAGAGGAGCCAGGTGTGGAGGTGCCACATATTGAGGAACCCTGGTGATCACACTACAGGGGGCCAAATGTTGGTGGGCCAAGAGGAAGTGGCTGGGGAGTAGAAAGCATAGATGTCTTGGAGGTGGGTAGACTACAGAGATTTATGCACCCCGGGATTCCCTCAAGTGCCTCTCAGATCTAGGATGGCCAATACTCGGTCCTCCCCAGGAGTGAGAGGATGCAGACTGGCTCCCCCCAGCTCTCCTCACCGGCTCCCTCCAAAGAGCTGTAGCCCTCCTTTTGGTGATGCTGACATCGTCCCTGCACTTCCCCCTCACACCCTCTGCCATGCGGCAGCAGACATGGCCCACAGAATGTATCAATTTTCTTTGATCTCTTGCTATATAGTTTCCTGACATATATTTGTCTTTTGCCAATGTGCATTATGATATAGGAAACGTACCCCAGAGCAGGACTTTAGACTAAACCATTTTCAGTAAGGATAGGTGTGCTTGGGGTGAAAACACTTTAAATGAACTGTTGAGATTGATTCATTTTATCTGTACTTTTTTGAATATGAAGAATTATTTTAGTGGATATCTCCCTATTTTAATGCTAGAGGGAGCCCCCCCCCCAAATTTATGCCTGACCCACAAACCCACACACTGTCCACAGATGAGAACAGCGCAGACCCTGCACAGTCAGGTTTGGCAACTCCTTCCAATTTTATAGCCCAAACCAGGAGTAAAAGATGCAGAAAATCAGACCCTTCATAGAAAAATTTATGTTCAACGACACTCCATAATGCTGCTTAAAATGAAGCAATGCATGCACAAGTTAAAGCTCTTTTCGTTTTAATGAATGAGGAAAGAAATAGTTTTGGATAAAGAAATGAATTAGTCTTATTTTTTTCATGTGAGCATCCTCCTGCAGCATTGAAATCCGGTAAAGTGGCTGATGGATGGACTTGTATTAAATTTGGGAGGGTCTGAATGAAGCTCATTACCCCAAATTTTCTTAAATTGGCTTATATATTTACAACATGGTGACTGCAACAATAATACACTCACGACTGTGGTGTTCTACCTAGAGCACCACTAGAGGGAGCTCACACATTCTGTCGTACTTGCCACAGTAACAACAGTGATGTATAGGAACAGAGTTAGAAGCCGGTAATTTATATATAAAAAATGTCATTTCATTAATCTGACTGGGTAGGTCCAGCTGTCAATCCCACCCAGGCCTATCCACAGCTCCGCCTCTGCGTCAGTCCATCTCTTTGCAGTCCAAGTTGTACATCTACCAAACTTGGCAACAAATTGAGAACCGTTCTGTTTCGGTGGTTGTATTTAAGGAATGTCACATTAGTAAACATCTGGACATCTGAAATGGGCAGAGACAAAATCGGCAGTACAGGCAGTCCAATGTCTTTGAAACTCCTTTTTCCTTCAGCACCCTCTTACTGCAAAACCTCAATCCAAAGTTCTCCATGTTGTTCATCTCTGTGAAACTGCAACAGGAGAGCTCTCTCCACTGGTGTTCTAATTCACCAAGGGAACAGGAAAGGCCCTCTTTTGGTAGACTGCCTACTGCAGGCTCTCTTTCCCGGGGATGAATCATCTCCAGCTTACTCAAGTGACTCTGGAAGTCGCATTAGATACTGTGTCCGGAAGCAGTCCATGCTGCGCTTAGGAATGATGTCTCTTCTAGTGTAGAACTGACTGTGGAATTTACTGTAAATTCCTAGCAAAAAAAAAAGCTGCCAGAAAAGTATTGCAAAATTGCTGTTAATCACTGTAAAACCCCCAGCTCCATGGGTGTCCCTACAGGTGGCTGCCCTTTGCTGCCAGGTTTGCTGTTACCTTTGTCTGTGCCCGTGTGTCAAGTAGAGCAAGATGGGGTAGGTGAAAAGAGAATTTCCCCAAGGGGAGTAACAAAGCATCTTCATTTCATTTAGAAAATAATTACAAAATGTCTTTTACAGGTTTTGTCCTATGTAAATTACAGCAATTGTCTTTTTTAAACAGAAAAATAACAATTAACTGTAATCTAGTTTAAAATATTATATTGTATTCTATTCAAAATATAGAAGTTACCTAGCAACTGGAATTGGCAATAAATGCTATTAATACTCCACAATACTGAATGTTGTTGTAGAATGCTTTCCAAGTTAATTTTTGTATTTTACATTTGCAGCTATGCAATCTATGCATATTGTTAAGTGGTTTAAATGAGACTAAGACGAAAATGACAGCCTGAGACAGAGACCCACACAGAACAAACTCACATTAACTGGAATGACATTAACTTGAAAATTTCAGGATAATCTTCACACCCGTTAACCACTTGATGGAATTCAACTTAGTCAGAGTTGCAACAAAGTCAAGTATTTTTAAAACTGACCATATTCTAGGCTTAAAGGCCCAATTTGAAATCAGGACTGGACATAGAAATCTATTCAGAACAACATTACATTAATGTTAGAATAATGTTATATTTTTTGCTGGTCTGTGTTAATGTAATGCAACAACTCTGGTCTAATACCTCCCTGTCACTTTAATGCTGGATGTGTGTGCAATTTATAACAAGTTAGGCAAGCCACGGATTCAACCATTAAACTGCATTTTCATTCCACATTTTTTGACAGTTCTGTCCAAAATCATATTCCACCAAATCAGCCGTTACAAATTCCAATAACTTCAACCTTCAAATGTATTAAAGTTGATCTTTTTCAGTGTGTTCCTAAATCTTACGGTATAAGCAAAAGGTATAAATAAAAGATTAAGAACAATTTCCATTTGAATAGTGGAGAAGAGTCCTCATCTTTTGTACATGTCTCATGCTCAGAGTCCATCAATCGCCTGAGGAGAGAGGAGACGTGAGGATTGACTGAGTTGTTCTTCTCAGGCATCGTCCCACTTCTTTGGCTTGCAGTCTTCATGCTGCTGGTTGGATTGATTCCAATGAAACAGTTTAAACCGCAAAATCACATGAATAAAACTTACGCTGACCCTCACTGAAGCGGCCTGGTATCTGTTTCATACCTCACTTTACAACACACAGGACTTTTTTTTTTAATTTAAAGGCACAAGTTATTTTACGTCATGGCCAACCCACGTTTGCTAGTTTAATGGCAGAAAAATAGTCAAAGCCAGGCGCCTGGTCCACAAGGGTGTACTCAGTCACTGCTGTTTTTATGGTGTAAACATGCTATAAACTAATTTTTTCAAACATTTTCTTTAAGAGCTAGGGGCGCTAGGTGGATTGCTATTATAATGATGGATTTGCCAGGCAGAAGAAAAGAATGCTTCTCTGCAGAGATACAAAAAATCTGCTTGTGCACAATGTGAAAGCGTGCGAGCAGACCATCTACAACAGCAGCAGGATTACACCAAAGTAGAGGTCTGCATTCCTGTGGAACCCACGGCAATAAAGTGCAGTGCAGGACAAACTTTCATTTTTGAATGCAGGAGCAGGAGGGAAGTGACTGATATGTTCGCAGGGAAAAAGAATGAAACAAGTGTTTTTTGTTATCAAACAATTTTTTATTTGCGTGAGTAAATACAAAATTACACAACAAAGTATAGCACGTTATCACAACATTACATTGTCTGAAAGCACTTTACAGCATCCCCACCCAAAGCCCCCAGTGAGTAAGCCATAGGCGACAGTGGCAAGGAAAAACTCCCTAGAAGGAAGAAACCTTGGGAGGCACCAGACTCAAAGGGGAAGCCCAAACCTCCAGGGGCCGGCAGGGAGAGTCAAAAACACACACACCAGATAACTGCAACAGGTTCTTCTACATATCCTATACAGGGGCATGGTACAGTGATGCAGTGGTTAAAACTGTTAACTCACACCTCTGGGGACATTCATCCATTTTCTGAAACCGCTTCTCCTGTTCAGCGTTGCTCCAGCTGACAGCTTAAGCAATTCATCTGTATCTGAATGAGGAAAAACAACATACAGGCAATACAATGGAGCTGTCAGTCACTCCTGGCACATGGAATACAGTTCTGCACTGACACCTCCGCAATGAACAATTGCATTATAGCATAGGAAACTAGTTAACTTTCACATAAAATTTAGATATAATCAAAACAGAAGCCTGGAACAATTTTAAATTTTACTAAATGGCAATATACTGATTTTAGTCACCAAACAAACTTTACAGGACTTGCTTCACTACTTTTATTCGTGTTTCTTACAATACATCTGCCCTCTCCTGGTCTGGTGGAATATCATTGCTGTAGGCAGCACCGAGCGAAACCACCCGCATCCGCAGTAGAATGCAACATGAAAGCGCACGCGGAAAAGTGAAATATCACCTAGACTTTGCGGCACAGGAAACTAGCCGACTTGCACATGAAATTTAAATTTAACCAACACAGCACCCCACAACAATGTTCACTTTATTTAAAAGAAATGAACTAATTTACTCACTAGCAAGCGCAATAATGTACTTAAACGCGGAAAAGTTAAATGTCAACTACACTTTGCGCATAAAATTTAAATATAATTAACATAGTAGCCCGGAACAAAATCACTTTATTTAAAAGCAATATACTGACTTTACTCATCAAACATATTTTAATATACATGCAAATTTGACAAATACTAAATAATAAGATAAATTATCCGATAAAATGGGAGCAGAATGGCAACCCACCTTGGTGCAGAAAACAAGTGAAGCCGCGTCTTTCAAACCGGCAGCGTCCCACGTGCCGAGGAGTCAAATGTAATCAAGCAACACGGCCCACACAATTAAATAATAACATCATAATAATTATAGCTCTTTTATAATTATTCTATACATTATTCTATAATTAGATGAACAGACTTTTATAAGTTAAGTTGTACACCGAGAACAGTATACAACAGCATAAGCATATAACCCTTAAAGGTTTATTAATTAAAAATAACACATTCATCCTGCTTAACATAAAACAATGACTTAAAGAGACTTAATTGTGAAATGAACGCTACTGTCCGAGGGTATTTATCTCCACAAATTGCTATGGAACATAATGTCTTAAATACTCAGATTTTCAGAATGACAGAATCTTAACATTTTAAATTTTGTTTTGCGATACCGATACGTAGTGATATTGGTATGTGGAACAACGTTAAACTGTAGTTAGATTAAGTGCGTATTCACAATTTACCCGTTTGCCTTTTATCGTGACTGAGCACGATCCCCCACCCCAGCTGGTCTGCACTCCCCACATTGCAATTAACGATCCAGACCTCAGCGCTTTTGTTACCGTGGGACTTTGTTGCGTTGAAGAAAACATTAAAATGAAGTCTGAGGAATGTTACATGACACAGCTAAAATGCAAAAACTCTCTCTGGTGTAATTCACTGCATAAAACCAATAGTCTTAAGTGTGGTGCCTTCTTCATAACACTCCCTGACTTTTGTATTCGTGACCATGAGATACGGTGGCCTTTTCTTCCTTCATTTGACTAGTGTTCCTCCCTTTCCTCCCAGCCTTGGTTGGTGGTTCAGGCAGCATCACCTTCTTTTAATAGACCCAGGTGTATCCATCCATCCATTTTCCAAACCACTAATCATACTGGGTCGTGGGGGGTCCGGAGCCTATCCCAGAAGCAATGGGCACGAGGCAGGGAACAACCCAGGAATCATTAAAAACAAAATATAATCCTGATTTAATGTATCCCTTCTGCTCTTAAAAAAAAGCACAATATGTCTGAAAGACAAATATGTCTATTACTCTACATGTTTTAATAATTTTGTTAATATTACCTAATTTGCTTATCTTTTTTTCTGTAATCACTCTGCATTAAAGCAATTTTTAAAACTAGTTGTGATACTGATGATTCTGTTGTTATTCTGACTGTTGTTGCCCTGGTGCCTTAGGATACGTCTGTCTAAACATAATTGAGAGGATGGATGCATTATTCTATGGAGGCCTCTGAAGAGAATAAATGATCCCAATATTATATTGAGAGAGATGGTTAAATCAGAGCTGGATAAGATTTTAACAACTCTGAGCTATTAGTTAAGTTCTTCCCAAACGAGCTTGATGGGCCGAATGGGCTCCTCTAATTTGTAAATTTCTTATGTTCTAAGATATACAGTACTGTGCAAAAGTCTTAGGCAGTCCAAAGAAATGTTTAAAGCTGTTTATCTGGGTAGCAAGTGTACTTTGGCTTAGAACAAATAACACAATTTAACATTAGAACGTGTAAATTAAGAGGAACACAATAAAAACTATTAATAATTTCTTCTCTTTTCTAAAAAGATACTGATATCTAGTCGGATGGCTAGATGAACACCGCTTCAGTTCCCAAACTTCTCCTCAGGGGCACCTCAGCCGTTCCATGATTTTGACAGATTGACTAGCTGTATGAGGTGTGCTAGTGGCCAAGTCAAAAAATACATGGCTGCACTGGACGGTCGCTACAAATACTAGGATGATGTTAGCAGAGATTCTGAAATGGCTAAGCTGAGACACTTTGACAGGCATAATATCATAGTTTTACACCAACACGAGGACAATCTAAACATCGTTTTCTTTGCCTGCCTAAGATTTTTGCACAGTGCTGTACATGGAAGTCTCAATTCAACCCTATCCTTTCCTAAGTGCCATACTTCTGTTGAAAAAAGAAAATTACAGATTGGAAACCTTTTAATAAAGAAACTGTGATAGAAAATTCTTGATTATGCTAATCAGTAATCAATAATGGAATATAGATGATTATGCAAAATGCATTACCTAATCAGTAATTAACAATTGAGTTTACAATGTGTTGTTGATTTACACATAGTGGTTGAAACAATGTAATTTACTTGTCATTAATTGAATGTATCAAACAAGAATGCAAATCTGCTTAAGTAAGAAATTTCTATTTTCTATAGAGGAACTAACATGTTTGCCATATATTGCTTGTTCAGCAAGAGGCCCAGGTCAAAGCAAAGGCATGACCTGAGAAGTAAGCTGTTGCAGAAGATATTATAAAATGAATGCATGGTATTGGATAATATAAAATGTAGAAAAAGAGAACAACGAGTCCTAGAATAATATAGCAAAAGGAAAAGTCCCAAATAGATAGACTTGTTCTAAGCTGATAGGTGGACCTTGAAAACGTAGAAGAAACTGGTATCTCCAAATGGCCAAACTTTCTTTGAACTGCCTGGACCTTGAAAGGCAGAAGTAACTGGAACGTCCAAAAATCCGATTTGTCCTTGATTTGTCAGATGACTGTCGCATTTTAGGCCATAAAAGATGTATGCATTTGTTGCTCGGGGAGCAGAACACAAGACGCATGCTTGCTGAGTGTCTGTTCCCTGTGAGCTCATCAAATAATAAAGTTCTGTCAAACACTTAAACATCGGACTTCGAGAAATTTCTTCCACAAAACACTCTGTTCTCGTTAACAATTTTTCAGTTATAAATTCCATATTATACACTTTCTTTCCTCTTTCTTTCCATTGTACTGTCGTGGGTGGCTGGGGTTTTAGCCAGGAGATCGTTATCATCCTCCTGGCAATTACAAGAAGAACTCTCTGTAATACAACCTTATTTTCATGCACTATATTCTGTGGCATAATTCTTAGTATGAAACGAGCTGGTTCAAGTGGTAATTTTATGTTCAAACATTTTTTTTATCTCTTCCTGTATATTTTGCCAGTACTCTGACAGTTTTGGACAATCCCAAAAAATGTGGGTGTGGTCTCCTACCAGGTCACAACCCCTCCAATAAACCCCTGATTAGAGGTGTTGCCAAACGTAGAGGTGAGAAGGGGAGTCTTAAAGTATCTCATCTTAACTTTCCAATCAAATTCCCTCCATGTAGGACTGTTTGTTATTCTGTGTCCTTCTTTACATGAATGAGTCCAATCTTCATCGTTAATGATAGTATTCATCTCTAGTTCCCATTTCTCTTTATTAACACTGTTGACTCTTTTTGTAATATTTTATAAATATATGATATAATGTTCTTTTAACCAATCCTTTAATTGTTAATATAAACAATATATTTGTTGACTGTAGGTATCTAAAACAGTTGGGCACTGGGAGGCCACATTTGTTTCTAAGATGTTCTAAGGACATTAGATCTCCTCCATTACACAACTGATCCAACTGGTTAAACCCTTTTCTCCCCATGTCTTAAACCCTGTATCTAATTTAGATGGTAGAAAATCAACATCATGTGCAATTTTTATTTTTGATGAAGGGCGTCCCAGCCTCTCTCTCACTTTTCAGAGTGTTTCCTATCCAAATGTTATTGATTTTATTTACTTTCCATGTATCTTGATTAAAAATAATTGCTATGTGTCACGCTGGCTCTCCGGGGTTAAAGCGGGCGAGCAGGCGAGCGGGCAGGAAACAAGCGAGGTAGCCAGAACTCAGGGAAAATGGGGGATTTATTTAAGGGAACTGGGGAAGGAGACATCAGACACTGACTAACATCAATGACAGACAAGGGGTTAATGCAAAACAGGGACTTAAATACACGGAACAAGGCAGCAGGAAACAAGACACGACTGGGCACAATCAGGGAATCACACGTGGGTAATTAGGGGGCGTGGCACACACGAGGAGCGGACGGAGCGGGCGTCACACTATGTCAAGCGGCAAATTTGGGCAGATTGTTCTGTTCCCACCCACTGACCCTCCCTGTCCTGGGTTATCCATACCACTACTGACATAAGTTGGGCTGCCAAGTAATAATTTTTTAAATTAGGTAAGTCCAGACCCTCATTCTCTTTTGGGTTTAATAGTCTTTTCAGTTCAATCCTGGGTCTTTTGTTTTGCCAGGTAAATTTGGATAACCATTTATTGAGCGTTTTGAATGTGGATATAGGGACCCCTATGGGCAGGGACTGGAACATAAAGAGAAGCCTAGGTAGTATGTGTCATGATCCGGCTCGTCGGCTCCTCGTGTGCCCCCTGATTACCCGCGTGTGCTTCCCTGATTGTTTCCAGCCTTGTCTGATTACTTTGCTTAGTCTTGTCCTGTTTTAAGTCCTGGTCTTGCCAGTTACCCTTGTCTGTCATTGTGGATTGTTGTTAGTCCCTGTCAAATTTTCCCGAAACCTCGTCCACTTAATAAATCCCCTTTATTCCCCGTACCTTGCCTGCCTTGCCAGTTTCCGGCACGATCGCCGCTACAGATATTTCCTGATCGTGACAGTATGTTCATTCTAATGCTCTCCACTCTACCCAATAAGGATAGAGGGAGGATTTCCCATCTTTGGAGATAATTCTTTATTTCACATAGTAATTTACCATAATTAGTCTTGTATAAGTATGATATACCAGGATCCCTAGGTATCTAAAGCCATAACTGTGGAATCGAAACTTAATATTTGAGAGCTTTAATGCAAAAACATTCTCTGTAGTATAAGTGTGGGTAGGTTACTGTAAAATTTGGACGAATCTTAAACTTAAAGCAACAGTAAGGTGTAGCGATCAGGGAGTTCAGTATAGGACTAAACATGCAAGGGAAGAAGTAGATAATTAGTGAAACTTTTGACTGGACTGGAGATCTGAGGAGTCATCTAAAGATATATGACACAGCAGATATTTTTGTCTGCTTTTCAGATGGTTGACGTGACATATTTTCCGACGTGCGCTCTCTGTCCGCTGGTGGGAGTGTGCTCACCTGTCTGCATCGGGGCGGAAGTCCGCCATGCGCAATACAGAGAGCAGAGGAGAATAGTAAATGAGCGACCGTGTAGAGACAAAAATGACAAGCTTTTGTGTAAATAAGATAAATAGCATAAGGCTATTTAGTTTGTTTAAGAAAAGGACAACGTATAGACTTATTCTATAGGAAAAGTAACCTTAAGAACATAAGAAATTTACAAACGAGAGGAAGCCATCCGGCCCATCAAGCACTTTTGGGGAAAACGTACCTAACAGCTCAGAGTTGGTAAAATCTTATCTAGCTCTGATTTAAAGAAACCCAGGGTTTTAGCTTGCGCTACACTAGTAGGAAGACTATCCCATACTCTAACTACACGCTGTGTAAAGAAGTGCTTCCTCAAATTCGCTTTAAAATGTTCTCCCGCTAAATTCCACTTGTGGCCACGAGTTGTAGTATGTCATGTCACCGCCATCCAGACCTGTTAGAATCTTATATACCTGGATCATGCCCCAACTTAGTCTCCTTTGCTCGAGGCTGAACAGATTCAGCTCAACTAACCTGTCCTCATAAGACATTCCTCTAAGACCAGGAATCATTCTCGTAGCCCTACGTTGCAACTTTTCCAAGGCAGCAATGTCCTTCTTAAGGTATGGTGACCAAACATGCACAAAATATTCTAGGTGGGGTCTTACCAGGGAATTATATAATCGTAGCATCACTTCCTTTGACTTAAACTCCACACACCTAGAGTTGTAACCCAACATTCTATTTAACTTTTTTATTGCTTCCCCACACTGGCGAGAGTGGGACATGGAAGCATCAACATACACACTGAGATCTTTCTCATAATCAGCTACCTTTATTTCAGTGGAACCCGTAAAATATCTGTACTGTATATTTCTGCTATATTTCTGGATGTGGCAGTGTGTGAGGAGATGGAGACTCTGATAAAGTATCATAAGGCTAATAAGAACACAGCAAGGCGTAACAAGAAAAGGAGTGAGCAACTGGAGGTTCTGAGGTTATAGCAAAGGGAGAGGCCTGGAGAAAAGAGCAGAAAGTGATGAGAGAGTGATGAGTGAGAATCAGGCAGGAGTCAAAGGTAAAACAGAGCAGGAGGAATTACGACTTCCTCAGTATCAGGGACTGTATCTGTTAGTAGAAGGGCCACCTCTGATATTTAAGGGCCACTTTCCAGTAATAGAGGGCAAGATAAAGTTCAGAGGGGAAGAAACAGAAGGATGAAGAAAGTTGTTTATATGGGTACAGGGAAGTGAGCGACCTGCGGCGGCAGACCGTGAAGGAAGGACTGCGAGGGAGTGATATAATAATAGAAGGCCAGGCATGTGGGTTTAAGAAAAAGGGGAGTGATATAAAGGTGGGGTACGGAGCAAGTGGTAGGGCTGCAGAAGGGCTGATGCATCTGATGGACAGCCCTAACTCCCCATGTAGAGGATGGAGTCAGTTTCAGGAGAAGGAGATAGAAACGGATAGTGAGGAAGGAGTAGAGGAGGATAATGCAGATCATAGAACAGTGGGAAGCAGGAGGGCTGTGAGACCCCCGATAGGGACACTCTGATGCTCCCCCTGGTGGTGAAAGGAGCACAGACACAGTATGTGCCATGGGCAGAACAGTCCTGGCAGACGGAGCTTGAAAATGGATGAAAGTATTTGAGGAGGAAACTATGGGACGGCTCTTGGTGATGGGGGATATAAAAGCGGTTCAGGCTTGTGTCCTGGGGGTAGACGGAATGGAGAGAATGCTGGCAGTGGTGACAGGGACTCCGTGATTGAGTGTGGCTGAAATGAAGGTGGAGCCCGTAAAGGAGGGGGAGAGCCCAGCTGCCTATCTGCAAGCCCAAGAAAAGCGGTGGAGCAGTGAGGCAGAGCAGGACCTACAGGATTTGGTGTTCAGCGGTCTGTACCGGAGGGCTCTGCAGGACACGCTCCCGAAGCCAGTGAGAAGCAGGCTAAGGCAAGTGGTGGGACTTATTACTATTCCTGAGGAGCAGCTGATCCACGCTATTGACTTGTACAGAGAGGAGGAGGACTCTGCTGAAGAGCATGAGAGGGAGCTGACGAAGAAATTGAGTCAGTCACTGCCAAAAAAACAAGGCCACTAATTGGCCTCCGGTCCCTAATTAGAACAGAGTGAGTAGATACAATGGATGGGGGTTTCCTCAGAGGGCACCCATTTACTCACAAATTTGATGATCCTAGACCCCTGGGAGACTGGGAAACAGGCTGATTCAGCTGGTGTGCTGGAGCTGTGATCAGCATAGACACACCTGTCCAACCTGCATGTTCCAGAATCTTCTTTAGTAGATGTTCAGATAGGGGCCAAAAATGTAAATATGTCTAAACTAACATCAGAGCATATCCCAGTGAATTTGTTAGGCAGAGATGCTGTGTGTCAGCTGCAGATAGACATAAAATGTACGAAGGGGGAGTAGAGGTACTCAGTGGACAGTTCACCCTTCTGCAACAAAGGTTGTTGTCCAGCAGGGATAGTATAGCTTATACGGATTAGAAGAAGTTATTGGAAAGGTTTGGGAAATCCTAGAATAGTGGGGACCATTTATACAGGAACAATATAGCAATGTGCTAAATTGGAAATAGGATAAATACAGTTGTTAGTTGTGATGGGAGATTTCAGTGATCCTGGAGTGAGGGATGAGTGGGATCGGCTGATAGATCCGCTGCCTGACCGAGAGAAAGACGGGATGCACATGACGGCAGACTGGATAATATTAGGCCCTGAGGGAGTAGCCATTCAGATACGGAGGATGGGAGTAGTGGGAGAATGGTACAACACACCAGAGGAGGAGCCCCCCTTAGCAGTGGCTTTTAATCAGCCCACGCTGGATCTGGGAGAAATGATGGGGCGAGCAAAGCAGGTGGTTTGGGTGCCGACAGAACATGGAGGAGTGCAGGCAGCAGCAGGAGAGAAGCTGGTAAGGAGTCAGTCGAGTGCAGAGAGTGTAGGAGATTTCAGAGGTTTGTGGTTGTGGAGCATGATAGGAGTGCAGTGTGAAGGGAAATAAAGGACAGAGGAATGTTGGCAGGAGATGGAAGTGCCTGAGGAGGTGTGGTTCCGCTTTGGAACCCCGCCCCTCCCATCTGTGGTCAACCTTCCCCTTCTCAGTCTCTTATTTCTGGCCAGACGCGAGATCTTCATGGTTTATGCAGCGTGCAAGCGTTTTTCCCCTCCTTGTGTTCCTGTCTTCCTGTGTACCGATCTCTGCTTCGCCTCCTTGGCTCCGAGTCATGCCTGGCGCGCTTACTGCCATCTACGATCAGCCGACCTGGATTACCGACAGCGTCTGCCGTTTCAGCCCTCTGACAGCCGACGCCGGACCCCCGGTTACATAGGATGGATGGATGGATTCGAGCTTGTATTTGAAATAGAAACATCGCAGCGGTTCTCAGGCAACAGCTGGACATATTTATTTTTCAGCTTGGAGTTGTCTGGCTTTAAACGATTACATTGAAGCAGAGGTACTTGTTTTTGGTAAAAGCAAGAAATATAAGTTTTGTGTGTCTGTACTCTGGTCTTTACTCCCTGCACACATTGATGGCACGGAAGGACAGTCACTGCAGTCACCTATTCTCACAGACTGACTTTCTCCTTTAAGTGCTGATAATGCAGAAGAAGATGGATCATTGGCTTGCTTGCTTAATAACCACAAGCACCCATATTACAGAATGAATGAGACTGAAGTGGATGGAAGGCCACATCATTCTGTCTGCAGTGAAAGAAATAATAGGAGTTGGAATTGATTATGATTATGGAGAAAATGGCTGGCTATGGTGAGAAAGCTGTGGAAATTTGTGCCAATTCACATCGGTGAGGGCATAAAGGGTAATTTCTTTCAGTATGGGACGAATTCGCATATTTGTGCGAGGAAGGTAACAAAAGTTCACTAAAGTACACAATATTAAATTTGAATGTCTTTAATTAAAATGTTATGTACAGTATAACACTGCACCTTTTAACACTTTGCATGTCTGGCAGTGAAGGTCACATTCAGTTTGCTGAATGTATTCTCTGTCTTAAATGGTCGGTCTATTTTTTCCTTCTGCTGGATGATGTACCCAATTTTCTAATAAACAAAGAGTATAATGAACAAGTTGATGTTCTGTGTGTCTGATACCTGTACGTGTTTGGCAAAGCAGTATATAGTTACTGCCTACATTTTTGGCTGTGCATGTGTGATTTTGATGGGAATATTATATTTTTATATCTGTGTGTAGATTTTTTCAGCAATAATTGAGTTTATCCTTCTGTACAGTATTTAAGGTTTTGGTAATTCATGAATTATTTGTATTTGTGCAGTGTGCAGTTACCAGGTTATAAATAAACAAATAAATAAATGTGACATCAGAAGAGATGTACAATCACAGTAAAATGTGTGAAAGTAATGGAATGTGAAAATTGTTTGTGCGTATAAGTCTCCACATGTATAAAACGGTTGTATACCATAAGGAAAAGGAGCAATGGATGAATTACATAAAGTGCTTACTGTCCAAAACGAAAATGAGTCATGTTTGGCGTAACATAAATATTCAGAATTCAAGAATCATATGTCTTTGGAATCAAGAGAACTATCAGCTAACTTCACCAAGTCACCATATGGATGCAAAATCAAAGATTTCTGCCTGGCACTAAGCATGTATTCCTCTGTCACGTCACCGGTGGGAAGTAGGACCCAAATGCAAGCTGTAGGGCAGAATCCCCTTCGTGGGGAGTTTTATTGACCACCAGGTTTGGGCACAGAGACGCAAACAGACAAGGACAACTGGAGAAGATAGGACTGGGCACTTTACCAGACTAAGGAATGGGAAAACAAAAAGGAAGCTGATAGTGACTGACAGAAGGGGAGGAACATGGGGTGAGACTAATAGACACCAAGCGTGGCTCATCAGGGAGGAGAACTGGAGGGTAAGGTTGACTAAATGGGCAAGACATGACAGTAAACGCCCCCCTCCCAATCCTGTGCCCTCCGGGTACAAGGGCATCATTAAGGGGACACACAGACCAGGGCAAAACCAAGGACAACAGGGGAGACTAACCCCCAGGACACAACTCATGACAGGCCAGGTAATCCAACAGGGATGCTGACTATGGACCAAAAGACAGACAGTGGGTGTCAGTGGGTAAGTGGGAACAAAGGACACAGTAGAAGGAGACAAAAGGGAGGGATTGGGCATCAAAAGGACCAAAGACGACACAGGGACAGACAAGGCAGGACACAACCAGACAAGAGAGGCAAGCAACGGAACCAGTGCAACAATAATATGGCCAGGAGAGGGGAACCTAAAGCGGGAAGCAAGAGTGACTGGAGTGGGGGCTGGAACAGTGAAATCAGGCTAAGAGGTGAAACCAGGGAGAGCCACGGGGAAGCAAGACTACAGACCAAAGACTGAGGTATTAGGAGGGGCAAGACACTAGGTAGCATGGGAGGTAAAGTGAACAGTTCAGGGCCTCTGATGGGCTCCGGGGTGCCGCAGAAGGGTCACGGCCAGGGGGGCCTTTGGAATCCTGTCTGGGTCTGTAGAAGCTCTACTCGTCTGTGGCAGCCGAGGGAAGAACAGCATCGGTAGACGGCGAGGGGTTGGCAGAGTCGGAGGGTGTCGAGGGGCAGGCAGGACAGGAACTGGACCAAACCAGGGACCCTGCAAAACAAAAACACAGGCCAGTACCAGCGCCATGAGGAGACCGGAGGTGGTTCCTTTTGGGAACCATTGGATGGGATAACCTGAAAGACCATCTTGGACCAAGCCTGGATCAGGAGGCAGGTCTGGGTAGCATAACCTCGTTTTTTCCTCCTGGACCTCAGCCCACGACTGGATTTCCGTTGACCCTGCCGTTGTCGCGGCGATAGCCTCCTCGGCTGGGGAAACTTTGGCCACGGGGCTGACACCACGGAGTGGGACTCAGGGCAAGACCTGGAGGCTCCCACTCCATGTCCTCCGGGGGAATGTCCTCCAGGTCAGCCCCCTCTGGGCTGGCATTGTCCGGAGAGTCTGATGACAGGCTGGTGATGCCTTAATCCAGGCTGGCTGTGCCTTAATCCATACTAAATGTAATTAAACATAATGAAATTTAAAAGAATAAAATGGTAATTAGAGGAAAATTTAACGTGTAAGTTTTAAAAAATGGGCTTTTCCTTTTATCCAGATGTCTGCAAGCGCTGTGACTCTGTGATGAATGGTGACGTATGAGATCCTGAGACTGGGCGACGCTTCCAAGGATGGGTGGCAGGTGGCATTTCCCAGGAATTACAGGCTGGAGATGCCTGAGGAGCTCTCCTGGAGGGAAGACAGAAAGAGAAGAAGGGAACAAGCAGAGGCTGTGGGGAGAAAAAGACTGCAGAACCAGTTAAAGTTGTACAGCTGGATGGTACAAATGCCCTCAAGTCTTGGTCCACGAGGGTTCCTGTTTTTAATTTACAAAAAAACAATAAATTAATTTAAAATAAATCTTAAGGCTTATCATTTACATCTGTCTAGTAGTTAAAACACATACAATCGATTAACTTACCTGGTGATTTTGGAACTTCCGACTCCAAAGCAAAATAATACAGATTACAAGTAAATGCATCATTCTACTTGGGGAAAAGGGATAAATTAAATAAAGGGTTAACTTTGGAATCTAAATCAAAAACAGCAATATCATATCAAGGGTCTTCAATACCTTTTTCCTGTGTCTGCTCCCTTTACATGTAGATACTGATATAAACACGTACCTATAAAATATATTATGTTTAGTTTATAAGCTTATTTCATTATAACAAACAAGCACAATCCATAAGTGCACTAGGCCTAACACATGGTTCAGAAGCCTCCTACCCCACCTTACACCAGCCACATGGACACCATCTGTCCAACTGGGCAACCTCAGCGTCTTGTGCCTCCTGAAACGCCACCTCAGTTTCTTCTTCTTCCTCACATCCTTCTTCCTGAATGGTTTCCAGCCATGATCTGCCTCCTTGTGACACAATAGATCCCAAAGCATTCCCTCTACTTTTCTCTCCTTCTCCCTTAACCTCCTCCACATTCACTCCTACCTCACATCCATTCTCCTCACCTCCATTTACCATATGCATTCCATTCATACCAGCCTCCGCCCCCTCCATCTCACCATTGGACGCCCCTTTCTGATACCTCCACATTTTCCCAAGTAGCCCTTCCCAATCCCTCCTTATCCCCCCCAACCTGGACAGTGGGGGTGTCGCTCGTGAGCACTCCTCCACACCGTCTCCCCAGTCGATCACCTCGTCACACAGGTTCCAGGCACCCCAGTACTGGGTGTTGATCCAGGCAACCGCTGTCTGAATTTGCTTTCTGAGGAGTAAATGATAGATAGTTAACCAACTATTTACAGTGATAATTAAATGAATAAAGACCAGACAGATCTTCAACCATACAGAAAATACAGTTGCTATAATTATTATAATCATGGGAGTAAATTTCATTTAACAGTAGGGGGGGACAATAAATATAACATTTCTCATAAGCAATTTTTGAAGGGGACACAAATAATACAGTCAAATTGTACTTGAAGATTTGTCCTCACAGTGAAAAACATTACTTCTGTCATTACTATTGTAGCAGGGAGACTGTGTCATTATGCTTATTTTCAAAGTTTTTCTCAGGTTAAATGACAAAGCAGATTTTTCTTCAAAACTATTTATTGCATTTTTTGTTATGTTGTTTACGGTCAAGCCATCAACATACAATAAAATTTAAACATGACTATTATTGTGAAAAAGATATCACATAAGTAATGTTTTGCATCAAAATCAACAATTAAATAACCAATTTACAGTAACTGTTCTATGCAAAAAAAAAAAAACATCTGCAATTTAAAGCAAACTTACATTAATGAATGGACACTAAACAAAAGTACCAAATGTGTTTTTCCTGGTATCACGGGGCCCCACAAACTCCTGGCATATGTTGTTTATGTTAAAGTTGTCCAGCTCATCTTTCTGCATATTCAGACTAACAGACTGTTAAGTCCATCGTGGCCCATAGTAGCCCTTAGCCACGTCTTTAGTCTGCGCAATGCACTGAAGCTCCTCTCAGCTTCACATGAGGACACTGGAACCACCAACAAAATTCTGACAAGGACCTCAATCTGGTTAAACAAGCCTGAAGGGCCAGTGCTTTGGACAGGATCTTAGTCCGTATTCAATAAGCCTTTAGGTGAAAGGAGGTGTAAGAATGAGGATCTTTCCCCTTTTTAAGCATGAGAAATATTAGCTTGGGCAAGAGGTTCAGGTTGTTGAACATGTCCAATAGGAGAGAGGACAACTGGGGCCATAACTTTTTATAGAACTCTGAAGGAAAGCCATCGGGTCTGGGACATTAACCACTTTGCGAAGCAGCCGCCATGGTGGTCAGTTCAGTTACAGTGAGAGTGATAGTGACATCTAAATCATTCACAGCCACACATTCCTATGAAGGAATGGCTAAATCCCTAAAGAAACTATTGAACTCTAGACAACAAGTGAGAGGAGAAAAGCTTGAATGCATTATTCATTTCTAGAGGATTTGCTCGTAATAATGAGACCTTGTTTGCATCAGTAGTTCAGCAGTATGTTGAGACACTAGAAATTCATATTCTGCTTGTATCGTTAGATGCTCCTTATAAACATCAGCAGATGGGGAGAAACATATCAATTGTCAAGATCTGCTTCACGCTGTGTTAAATATGCCATCTTCTCCTTCCACAGCTCTCTATCATTGCTTACATATCAGATAATCTGCCCACTAGTATCGGTCTGCAAGGTTTCCAGCGATATGGAAACAAATACATCTGGAGATTTATTTAAAGAAAGAAAATTGGCAATTTGTTGTGAAATAAAATCAACAACGAAAGCAACTGAGTGTTGAACCGTCAAGGACACCATGTTCTAACAAAATTTTCGAGGAGACTGGAGCATGATCTGAGAAAGCTATTTTATCATAGCTACTCAGATATTGAGCAAGAAGTCTCTTATCAACTGCTCTTATCGACAATAGATAAACTATAGTGAGATGTTGGATATTTAAGTTATTTAATTTGTATGTTGATATTTTTTGCAGTCTGATTGAAAGATAATTCATTGCAGCTCTGAAGATAATTCTAAAGGTTCTAAACAAAAATAAATAAAAGACATTCCTTCCTTTGTTAAAAGGTTCTAAACAAACTGAAAACAACCCATTTGTTGTTACAATCGTCCTTAGTAATTGCTCATCCTGAATATAATTGTTAAAATAAAAGCAATACAAGTCTTTATTCCACTTTGTCATTTTTAAAATTGAAATACTGTCAAACAGAGATTCTAACTATGAACAAAAAACATATAATTTTAAATTTGAATTAAGCATATTTGCAAAAAAAATGTACTGTATATGAAGAATCGTCTTGGAATCGGATCGTGGATCCCAGAATCGTAATTGGATCGGATCGCAAAGTACCTAAAGATTCCCACCCCTAAGTGACAGTCACATAATGTTGGTGGGCTTGAGAGGTCTGGTGTGCTGTACATTTTTCAGTGGCTTTCTTCCAATTTCTAAAGCCTGTACTAACGAAAGCGGCATCAGGTCTATGACCTAAAGAGGACTGGTTTGAAACACCTTTGCTGAAGTAAAAACATAACACCCCTTACACTGATGGACTGTAATTTAGCCATGGAAAGTCTTGATACGATTTCTCTTGAAATGTCAATGACTTCTTTGAAAACATTTGTTTTTCGATACACTAGGGAGGTAGTTGTGCAGGCACTGAGATCTAAACTAAAAACTGTGCTCCCTGTGCTGCTGCTGGCAATATCATCTCTTTGTTCTGCTGTCTCCGGCTCCCTCCCTGGTTCTGAATCTGCCCCTTCCTCTACTCTCACTGTCTCAGAACAGACTGACTCCTAAAGCAGAAATAATGCAGGAAAAGATGTTTTCCATACTCATAATACTCAACTTGTTTACATTACACTTGTTAAATTGACAGATCATACTGTAAATTGGTGAGCCTGTGATGTTCATCTACTGAACAGCCACAACTCAGAAAACATTAAAGAAATTGTTCATCCAAAAAAAAATTCTGTCCTTATCCCTTCAATAAAAGCACAACACACTTACCTGACACTGTACATCTGAATGACCCTGCTCTACCTGTCCCTCAATAATTTCTGTCTCCTTTGCCTGCGATTGATATTGTGACATTAGTAGTCATAAGTACCCATTCTTAAAGCCAAATTGCCATAATATGTGAACTTTTCGTTTCGTTACTTGGCGTTTAGGTGCACTGAAAAATGTTCCTATGTCCATTTTCCTTTTCTCTGTCATTTTACCTAGTCTATGACACTGCAAGGCAAGGCGAGTTTATGCTGTAGCACATTTCATACACAATGGTAATTCAAAGTGCTTTACACAAAGAAAGTAAAACTAACATAAAATAATCACAACAATAAAAACAAGGAATTAAAAAAAGTTTCAATTTGTATTTAAAATGAATTAAGACACTTAAGAACAGAATAGAAACTGATTATACAAAAAAATACAGTGGGGTCAGTTTGGACGTAGCACAGTGCTCATTTAGTAAATGCACAGCTAAACAATATGCTAACTGTGGCCGTTAATGTTAAGTTAATATTATGCCAGGTCGTCACAAATAAAACAATGCATTGGAAACTGCTTTGGCGCGTTAGTTGCAGTGCACTATGGAACAAGTTATTGTAAACAAGCGAACGTTAACTACACAAGTAATATTTTAGTCGCTAATATATCAAATTCATGGGAAATTACATCGGTAATCAGCTTTTTTGCCGAAACTAATTTATGAATGAGTATGCATTAACTACATTAAAGATAATCTCTTTATTTAAAGTGAATAAAATACCCTACTTACTGGAATTCAACGTTAATAGATCCGCAGCCACACACCTGACTCGTGTGTGTAGAGTAGGTGAGATGAACTGAGAAAGCAGGCAGCGGGCCAAACCACTGTGAGGAATGGGGGGGGACGCAACTGTTTCTAAATGCATTATTTGGGTTTGTTTTATTTTCTACTTACACAATTATTTTAGGTATACGTATATATATTTTTCATAATAGAGAGTGCGTTTTTTTAAATAATTTATTGGGGGGGGGACAACTCTCGGATGGGGGTGGGGGGGCATGTTCCCTCCGTCCCCTCCGCGATTTACGCCCATGATTATAATGAGTAATTGTGGGGTTTATTGCTTCCGTAGGATAAGCGGTTTGGAAAGTGGATGGATGGATGGATTATAATGAATAATTGTGGGGTTTATTGCTTTCAGGATAGGCTCCGGACACCCCGAGACCCAGTAAGATAAGCGGTTTGGAAAATGGAAATTGTGGGGTTTACAGAAAAAAAAACTGTGCTGGCGATTATAACTAACATGGAATAGGAAACAACAGCGCTCCACAAGTGAAAACCCAGATGAATGCTACTGAGAACTGTGTTAACACTGATGAAACTAAGAGTATTTTTTAAATTCTGTGCAACATTGTTTTTTTAAAAATGCAATAGTCAGCTTGAAGCATTTACCTTATTACGAAAGCAATGCCCCAAATTACTTAAACATTTTAGGTAAACATTTTACCATCCATTACCGTAAGGGTTCCCAGCCCCCGGTCAGTGTACCGGTACAGTCCGCGCTCAGTGCTCAGGGGGGGGGGCGGGCTGTGCCTACCGTCCTGTTTATTACGGGTTCGCGCCGTATTAAAAAGAAAACTGTCTGTATTGTTTAGTGCCGGATTTCCGTTCGCATAGCCAATCTCCCACCATTCCGCATATTTTATCGTGGACACCCCGGCAAATTACACCGCCGTTTTAGGGATCAGTGACATTTTTTGAAGTTTGGGAAGATTTTACTAACCAAATAGCTGTCTATCATCATCACTTCGATATAAGAGCACCCCCAATAAAAATAAAGACCACAAGTTTTAATGACATTAAAAACATGCAATAATTTTATCGACATGTACTACATTAGTATAGTATAAAAGAGTAAATAATCAAAGTAGCATAATATAATTTGAAGAATAAAAGGAAATTTTGGAGAGCTAACAAACTGCTCAATTGAGCGCCATTTTCATTCGTAGAGTTTGCTGTGCTGCAAACGGTAAAGAATATTTACGTTGTTTCTATGGAAACTACTCCCACTGTCCGCTTAACATTAATGTAATAGTACGTACGTTGAAATTGGCTAATGAGTTGTATTACGCTACGTGCGTATTACGTCATAACTCTTGCGTAACGTCCATTTAACCGGGGAATGTCGAAGACGTGCTATGTAGTTCAGATGTAGAAAGTTCTACGTTTCTTTTAAATGTTAAAGAAAGTTTCATAAAAACAAATTGTATAGCGAATGTTCAGTACAATAGGAAGCGTTATTTTATTCAAGCAAATGGAGCTGAGGCATAATATTTAAAGGAATGTTATTCAAAGGTAATAAGCTTCCACCACACTGCAGCTTAAATACACGCTTTCTTAAATTAATTACATGATACGTGAATGTCCTGCTTTGTCTTCCAATAAGATAAGCTCGGTGGCTATAAAAACTCATACATTTAGCTGATACAAATTAATTTTGTCCTTTGGAAAAAAAAGTAGCTGATTTTTGGCTTGTTGAGGCTTCTACATATGACAAACCACAAGATGGCACTGCCTGAGCAGGCTTTTAGAAATGTACTGGAGTGCCACTAGCAGGCAAGCAAGTTACTTTGCAAGTTCTAGAGCACAGCAATGGTGTTTGACATTCTGTTAGCTATATACGCAGGGATGGATATAACTGGTAAGCAAGTACGCATTCACCTTTAAAAGCGATATGTGCAGCAATCGGTTGTTGTAACAGTGTGAATTCGTACGTACTTTATGTGCATTTGCGGCGATATGACAAGAAATTACCGTGCATTTTAACCTTTAATTTTCCTTACTTCTTTATATTACGTTTTCTCTGCTTTATTTCAGTCAGTCTAACATATTGCGCCACAGCCTTCAACCCAAATTTTCATAGCAGACTTCAGTTAGGAGTACGCCTTAGTAATGATTAACCTGGGACTCACCAGGGAGGTGTAGGGGGATACTATTGTAAATTGCTTAGTTTTAACTATAACAGCCTTAATAATCCTATCAAACACTGTGAAATACTGCAATACCTTTATCACTGAAGGGCTCGTATGATGCTCTTTCAAGAAACTCATTTTAAACCATCAGACGACAGGTGTGGATGGGCAGATCACATCTATCATTCTACAGTCTTTCTGCTGTAGAGCAAGGGACGTAGCAATATTGTTGCATACATCTATTCCCTTTGTTCTTTGCATATCTGATGTGGATTCCCGATCCAAATGGGAGATCTGTCATAATTACTAGTTTATTGTTCATTACACCTGTACTATTGGTTAACGCATGTGCTCCTAATTGCGATGATATTTTCTTTAAGCGTCTGTTCTCACTGGTACCTGATACCTCTAAATATCACCTTATCTTGGGGAGTGATTTAAATTGTCGCTTTAATCCAAAATTAGATCATCCATCCCCCAAGATAGCTCTGCCTTCAAAATCTGTCGAAATGATAAATTCTTTTACCAAAGAATTTAATGTGTCAGGTGTTTTCACAATTCTTTAATCCCACTCGAAAAGAGTATAGTTTTTTTCTCTCAGATTCATCACACGTTTACCCAAATTGACTATTTCTTAGTTGATAAGACTTCTTGCTCAATATCTAAGTAGCTATGATAAAATAGCTTTCTCAGATCATGCTCCAGTCTCCTCGAAAATTTTGTTAGAACATGGTGTCCTTGACGGTTCAACACTCAGTTGCTTTCTTTGTTGATTTTATTTCACAACAAATTGCCAATTTTCTTTCTTTAAATAAATCTCCAGATGTATTTGTTTCCATATCGCTGGAAACCTTGCAGACTGATACCAGTGGGCAGATTATCTGATATGTAAGCAATAATAGAGAGCTGTGGAAGGAGAAGATGGCATATTTAACACAGCGTGAAGCAGATCTTGACAATTGATATGTTTCTCCCCATCTGCTGATGTTTATAAGGAGCACCTAACGATACAAGCAGAGTATGAATTTCTAGTGTCTCAACATACTGCTGAACTACTGATGCAAACAAGGTCTCATTATTACGAGCAAATCCTCTAGAAATGAATAATGCATTCAAGCTTTTCTCCTCTCACTTGTTGTCTAGAGTTCAATAGTTTCTTTAGGGATTTAGCCATTCCTTCATAGGAATGTGTGGCTGTGAATGATTTAGATGTCACTATCACTGTAACTGAACTGACCACCATGGCGGCTGCTTCGCAAAGTGGTTAATGTCCCAGACCCGATGGCTTTCCTTCAGAGTTCTATAAAAAGTTATGGCCCCAGTTGTCCTCTCTCCTATTGGACATGTTCAACAACCTGAACCTCTTGCCCAAGCTAATATTTCTCATGCTAAAAAAGGGGAAAGATCCTCATTCTTACACCTCCTTTCACCTAAAGGCTTATTGAATACGGACTAAGATCCTGTCCAAAGCACTGGCCCTTCAGGCTTGTTTGACCAGATTGAGGTCCTTGTCAGAATTTTGTTGGTGGTTCCAGTGTCCTCATGTGAAGCTGAGAGGAGCTTCAGTGCATTGCGCAGACTAAAAACATGGCTAAGGGCTACTATGGGTCAAGACAGACTTCACAGTCTATTAGTCTGCAATATGCAGAAAGACGAGCTGGACAACTTTAACATAAACAACATATGGTAAGAGTGTGGGGCCCAGTGATACCAGGAAAAACACATTTGGTACTTTTGTTTAGTGTCTATTCATTAATGTAAGTTTGCTTTAAATTGCAGATGTTTTTTTTTTTGCATAGAAC
Organism: Brienomyrus brachyistius; assembly: GCF_023856365.1. Lineage (NCBI taxonomy): Eukaryota > Metazoa > Chordata > Actinopteri > Osteoglossiformes > Mormyridae > Brienomyrus > Brienomyrus brachyistius. The sequence goes on along the minus strand of NW_026042336.1, from coordinate 602,758 downwards.
AGTTACTGTAAATTGATTATTTAATTGTTGATTTTGATACAAAACATAACTTTTTTTATATCTTTTTCACAATAATAGTCATGTTTAAATTTTATTGAATGTTGATGGCTTGACCGTAAACAACATAACAAAAAATGCAATAAATAGTTTTGAAGAAAAATCTGCTTTGTCACTGAACCTGAGAAAAACTTTGAAAATAAGCATAATGACACAGTCTCCATGCTACAATAATAATGACAGAAGTAAAGTTTACGCCCATGATTATAATAATTATAGCAACTGTATTTTCTGTATGGTTGAAGATCTGTCTGGTCTTTATTCATTTAATTATCACTGTAAATAGTTGGTTAACTATCTATCATTTACTCCTCAGAAAGCAAATTCAGACAGCGGTTGCCTGGATCAACACCCAGTACTGGGATGCCTGGAACCTGTGTGACGAGGTGATCGACTGGGGAGACGGTGTGGAGGAGTGCTCACGAGCGACACCCCCACTGTCCAGGTTGGGGGGGATAAGGAGGGATTGGGAAGGGCTACTTGGGAAAATGTGGAGGTATCAGAAAGGGGCGTCCAATGGTGAGATGGAGGGGGCGGAGGCTGGTATGAATGGAATGCATATGGTAAATGGAGGTGAGGAGAATGGATGTGAGGTAGGAGTGAATGTGGAGGAGGTTAAGGGAGAAGGAGAGAAAAGTAGAGGGAATGCTTTGGGATCTATTGTGTCACAAGGAGGCAGATCATGGCTGGAAACCATTCAGGAAGAAGGATGTGAGGAAGAAGAAGAAACTGAGGTGGCGTTTCAGGAGGCACAAGACGCTGAGGTTGGACAGATGGTGTCCATGTGGCTGGTGTAAGGTGGGGTAGGAGGCTTCTGAACCATGTGTTAGGCCTAGTGCACTTATGGATTGTGCTTGTTTGTTGTAATGAAATAAGCTTATAAACTAAACATAATATATTTTATAGGTACGTGTTTATATCAGTGTAAAAAGGGAAGGGGTTTCTCTATGACTTGGGTTGGTAGTAGCATTTGGGGGGTCAAGGAGTCAGATGTTAGTGGTTTATGGTAGTGTATTGTGTGTTGAAGTTTATTGAATTGGCGGACTACACATCCCATCATCCCCTGCGCACCACAAAATAATAGTCCATGCTTAGTGTGCTGTTTGGTTTATTTCTTTCTTTATTCAAGGCAATAACTTAGAGCTGTGAGGTACCCACTGTTCTAGTTTTATCCATCGGCCATGGTAAAGGGAGAACTTGGGTAAATCAGCAGAAGTCTCTCACCAACTTCCACCCCGGTTGCTGTTTCCTCTGGTCCCTCGGCATATGGGTTCCCTGCGGAAGCGCGCGCCGTCTGGGGAAGGTTCCCTTATAGCCCAGGGTGGAACAGGGGAAGGTGAAGGTTTGGCACAAAAGGGGGGGGGGGAAATAGGTGAGAAAGGTTGTTTGTTCTTGCTTTTGTTGTGTGAGGTGGGATGTTCTGTGTGAAAGAGCAGGGGACGGTAATGCTTAAGGGCCAGCTATTATGATGTGTTCCATGTTAAATGTATGTGTTGTAATGTATGTTGTTAGTACATGAAACTCCAACTGGTTTCCCCTTGTCGTTGGGCTGTCCCAATTAGTTTAATGGGAAGCCGTATATAAGGGCAGGGGATTAGAGTAAAAAGGGTGGTTGGTGGTCTTTCTTTTGGTCTAATTGTTGTTTGTTTTTTATTTATTTATTTATTTTTGTTGTTTTTGTCATGCTGTGGCCTGTGTGGATTATAGGCATGTCAAGGCCAAGAGAGAGGGGTAACAGCTTGAGGTGAGGCTGGAAAGGCCCCATGAAATAAAGCTACCTTTGTTCTGAGGCCTACTGCGTTTGTGCCTGGTTTCTCCCCACTCGCATGCGGGGTTGTTTGCATTCCCTCAACTCAATAAGGCAGGGCCTGTCCAGCTCTTGCCTTTTTCACATTCAGTATCTACATGTAAAGGGAGCAGACACAGGAAAAAGGTATTGAAGACCCTTGATATGATATTGCTGTTTTTGTTTTAGATTCCAAAGTTAACCCTTTAATTTATCCCTTTTCCCCAAGTAGAACGCTGCATTTACTTTACATTTTGCTTTGGAGTCGGAAGTTCCAAAATCACCAGGTAAGTTAATCGATTGTATGTGTTTTAACTACTAGAAAGATGTTAATGATAAGCCTTAAGATTTATTAAAAATGTATTGTTTTTTTGTAAATTAAAAACGGGTACCCTCGTGGACCAAGACTTGAGGGCATTTGTACAATCCACCTGTACAACTTTAACTGGTTCTGCAGCCTTTTTCTCCCCACAGCCTCTGCTTGTTCCCTTCTTCTCTTTCTGTCTTCCCTCCAGGAGAGCTCCTCAGGCATCTCCTGCCTGTAATTCCTGGGAAATGCCACCTGCCACCCATCCTTGGAAGCGTCGCCCATTCTCAGGATCTCATGCGTCACCATTCATCACAGTCACAGCGCTTGCAGACATCTGGATAAAAGGAAAAGCCCATTTTTTTAAAACTTACACGTTAAATTTTCCTCTAATTACCATTTTATTATTTTAAATTTCATTATGTTTAATTACATTTAGTATGGATTAAGGCACAGCCAGCCTGGATTAAGGCATCACCAGCCTGGCATCAGACTCTCCGGACAATGCCAGCCCAGAGGGGGCTGACCTGGAGGACATTCCCCCGGAGGACATGGAGTGGGAGCCTCCAGGTCTTGACCTGAGTCCCACTCCGTGGTGTCAGCCCCGT